>NC_090742.1:27214378-27223117 GCF_036898095.1 Palaemon carinicauda
AACAAAACATCAAGAGAGAGAGAGAGAGGATGTGTCGACATCACACAGAACCATATATAAGCTAAGTACAAATTTTTTAATTCATTCCAGTTTGGGCAGTGAAGTGTAGTTATCACGAGTCGTTAGTCAATTATTACTGGGGTGAGTGAATTGCTAATCTTTTATTTCCGTTCATTAAAGGAAACTGTGTTCAACTCCGAATTCTCATCTAGAATTTTTTCTCTCTTTGTGCTAATTCCTTTTTTCTTTCAGAAATTCTCGGGAAATGTCTTGGGATTAGTAACATTGTTTGGGGAATTTTATTATATATATGCGTTTACGCAGTGGACGTCTGTACTCATATAGATATTTTGATAGAATTGCAAGGGGTTGAAGAGATAGGAAAAGAAATACAACAGTCATGACTCCCCCTGTGAGCCCTACCCCTGGACCTAGTGGCATAGGCCAGACTAATCCTCCTCCAATTGTGACGCTTGTAAATGCCAGGTCAGCAATCCTTCCTTTTCAGGTCGGGTCAATGGGTTCTTGCCACAAAATGTGGAGTCATGGATTTCATCCGTCGATGCCCATTTAAATGCCAAAAAAATCGTAGACCCTTTTGTACAATTACAAGAAGCTAAAAGTTTTATAGATTTTTCTAAGGGGGATGCGAGTGCGTATTTAAGAGGCGTTTCATTTCAAGAAGCAGTTACCTGGGATGATTTCAAAGTTAGGTTACGCGCGGTCTATGGGGGTGAGGAAGCCTTGGATGTAGTATTAACATTACGAAATACACTTAATCAAGCCACTATGAATCGGCTTAATGTTATTGAGAGAGCAGCTCTCATAGCTGATAGGCTTAATGAATATCAGGACATTTTAGGTAATTCCACTTGGGTTACTAGAGATAACATCTCCGTGAAAGATTTTTTACGATTAATGTATTTAACTTGCATGACACTTATGTTGCCTGAAGCTTTAGTGCGGTGTTTTGATAAGAAGTTAACGCCTGCAAGTACGGAATTGGACATATATAAACAGATAAAGAAACACATGTCCAAGTGTCCAGATCTCAATCCCGTGTTAACTCAAGTTTTTGCAAAGAATGAAACAAAGCCACAAACAGTGAACGTAGTTAGTAGTCAAGTAGCGGGAATGACGTGTTATAATTGCAAACGTCAAGGTCACTTAAGCGCGGACTGCAGAACGAAATTCTGCTCGATTCATAACAGTGCAACTCATTCATATAGCCAATGTTACTCGTGTAAGACACAACAGAATCCCAGAAATACACAGTCAATTCCACAGTCAGTTCCATATGGAAATAAAAAGAAAAATCCTCATTTTAACAATAAGAAGAAACAACCAAATGTCAATGCAGTTCAGAGTCCAAAACAAACAAACACTTCTTCGAATATCGCTGAGCCTGGGTCGTCAAACCAGACCTCGCAAGGTCAGACTAATTTTCAGAATGTGCAGAGCAAAGCAAATACCACATAGTTAACTCCAGAGGGGAAGAGAGTGATGTTGGGTCAAGGTCATTCATGTCAACATCAATAGTATTGAATAATCAATTTAATGTTTTATCAGATAATTGTGAGACAATAGATTTTCCTATGAAACACACGGCCGAATTAAGTAAAACAGTGCATGCTCCCGTAGATTTGCAACGAATTCATACAATAATAAGCCAAAATGAGTTACGACCAACCTTATATGCTGTAAATTTGGAACACAAATCCTTTACGTTATTTTTTGACTCTGGTAGTCCACGTAATATCATGGATTTGAAGACACATCATTTGTTGTTTTCGAACTTTCCGATTGAAAAATCCGGAATTAGACTTTCGGGTATAGGAAATAATGAATTAAATGTCATAGGCATAACTCATGTTCAGTTCAAAGTCGGTAAACGCACGTTTGCCGATACATTTGTTGTTGTAAAAAACATTAATATGTATCCAGCTGTAATTATAGGATACCCATCTATGGGAAATCAAAACATTATCTTAGCCCCTGCCAAGCACGGCGTGTATATCAAAGGGAAATTCTATAAGTCTTAAAATACCTTAAAATCAGTTTTGGATAAAAAGGAGACGACAAATGTAACCGTAACGTACGTTGAAGAACCAATAACTTGTCTCACTAATAAAGAAATAATATACGCGACCCAGCAGAATTCTCGTTCACACCGTAATATCATCTTGCACGCAATCTATCGAACCAAATGTACCTTCGAATTTAAAAGTACAAATAAAGAAAACATTACCGGGATCTGAAATATTAATCCTTTCCGACACTTTGAAAACTAACGGATTGTCTGTCACACAAGCTATTTATACAGTAGGCTCACATCAACAATGTAATATTGAAGTCTGTAATCATTTAAATAACACTTTAGTAATTCACAAAAATTAACATATCTTGGATGTAGAAGTTTATAAACATCGTATTCTTACCGTTGCTGAGATCAATCACTCTCAATCAGTTGCGGATGAATCCCTTTTGCGGTCTATTAAAAATAAAATCAATAAAGACATTCAAGACGAAGAAATTCAGCAGAAAATTTTTGGATTTTTAACTAAATATCATGATGTTTTTTCCACTACGGATGGATCCTTAGGAAAAACAGATGTGATCGAGCATCAAATAAGGTTAAAGGACAAGCAGAAAATTATCTATGTACCCTCGTACAGACTCCCTATGAAATTCCAGAATGAAATAAATGATGAAGTAGGTAAAATGCTAGAAGAAGGAGTCATTAGGAAATTAAACAGCCCTTATAATTTTCCTTTAATAGTTGTACCGAAAAAAGATCGAACATGGCGTATCTGCGTCGACTTTCGTCGTCTAAACGAGGAGACGATCCCTGATCGATTCCCAGTGCCATGTACTGACGATATTTTGTCTTTGTTAGGTCAGAATAAATATTTTACCAGTTTGGACTTACAGTACTTAAAGGCTTTCACCAGATATCATTAGAAGAAGATAGTATCCCATACACAGCCTTCAGCACAGCCAGGGGACATTATGAATTTTTACGGATGCCTTTTGGTTTACGTTGTGCTCCTATAACATTTACAAGAATGATTAACATTGTGTTTGGAGACTTGTTAGGGGATATATTGCATGCCTATATGGATGATCTTGTAATCTTTTCCAAGACCTTAGAAGAACATCTACGTAAGTTAGAACTAGTACTACAGAGATTAAGACAACATAAATTAAAGGTAAAGATTAGTAAGTGTGAGTTTTTCAAAACAGAATTAATATATTTGGGTTTCATGGTGTCAAGCCAAGGTCTTAAAGTAGTCCATGATAAGGTGTCGGCTATACGTAATTTTCCCATACCTACTAATATCAAGGGAATACAGCAATTTCTGGGTTGTAGTGGATATTACAGGCGTTTTATACGCGACTATTCAATAATAGCCGCTCCTTTAACTGATCTTACGAAGAAGGGCGTAGATTTCATATGGTCTGAGCAACATCAACAGGCGTTTAATACTTTGAAAGATGAACTGTGTAGTTCTCCTATCTTAAAATTTCCTCACTTCGGTAAGGAATTCTTCATTGCAACAGACGCCTCAGACTTAGGAGTAGGAGGGGTATTGCTTCAGCAATATGACAAACAATTTTTCCCGATAGCTTTCTATTCTCGAAAATTGAGAACTTCCGAAAGTAAGTATGCAGTAATAGACAAGGAAGGGCTAGCTATTGTTAATTTACTAGTGCATTTTAAGTTCATAATTTACGGTTATCCCGTTAAGGTTCTTACTGACCATAAACCACTAACAGAGTTCTTTAAAGGCTTCAACCACAGCCCTAAACGAACTCGGTGGCATTTGATCATTCAAGATTTTGGCGCAAGAATTGGGTATTTACCTGGGAAAGCAAATATCATTGCGGATGCATTATCACGCAACCCCGTGTCATCTTGTACGGAGCCTTTAGCTGAATTAATAGATATATCAACATCCATGCTTATTGTTAAAACGATATCTGAACAAGAGGATTTAGGCTGGAGCGCTGAATTGTTACAGACTGGGCAAAGAAAAGATCAGAAAATAGAAACAATTATGAATGCTTTGAAAGGCAATCATAAGGAAAAGGAATATATAAAGTATAAGCAGCAGAATTATATAATCAAAGATAATATTCTGTGTAGGACTGTGACAAGGAAAACCCGCAATACACCACATGTAACTAACGACCAGGTAGTAGTACCAATCTCACTTATTTCCACTGTCCTGAATTGGTTGCATTCAAATCCATTACATGGACACCCGGGGTTCTCATTAATGTCACAGAAAGCCAAATCATTGTTTTATTGGCATACGATGCTTACAGATATAAAAAGACACATAGCTAATTGTCGCACATGTCAGGAAAACAAAGGGCATACGAAAACACCTGTCAGCCTAGGAGCTTATCCTGTGCCCAATCAACCCTTTGAAAGAATACATTTAGATTTGTTAACAGGATTTTACGAGTCAGACAGAGGAAATAAGCACCTCTTAGTAATTATAATGCTTTAACTCGATATACAGAACTAATAGCGCTTAAAAATAAAACTGCGATTGAATGCGCTAGGAAGTTTTACGAGTGTTACATTTGTAAACATGGAATTCCACACATGATAATCTCAGACTCGGGTGGTGAATTTAATAATCACTTTCTTACCTCATTGTGTGAATTCCTCAGCATAAAGAAAATAAATACCATGATATATCACCCAGAGTCGAATGGGCTAGTGGAAAGAGCAAATAGGAAGATATTAAATATATTAAGAGTAACACTAGGGGGATCAGACCCCAACTGGGATATTGCAATACCGGCGGCACTGAGTACTCTGAATCATTCATATCATATATCAATTAAAATGTCACCGCATGAAGCATTGTATGGTACCCCAGTTAAAACGCCTTTCCATGTATTAACGCCTACAACTAATCTATCAAATCCTTTAAAAGAATGTATAAATGCAAGTATAAGTCGATATGATATCCTTCGAAAGAATTTAGAAGAATCACAAATCATAATGAAAAGGAATCATGATAAAACAGCGAAACCAACTAAAACATATACCGTGGGTGATAACGTGTATATTCAAATCAATGTACGCAAAGGACTCAATTATAAACTAACATCTAAGTTTGAAGGCCCATTTAACATTTTGGAAACATTAACGGCCAATAGGTTTAGGGTTCAAAACGTATCCCAACCCACGGATGAGAGAATAGTACCATTGGCTCACATAAGAAATTAAAAAGAAAGAGGGAAAGAAGTGAGGGAAAAAATTTTTATTTTATGTGATTAAAAGTTTTCTTCTTAATACAGGAGTAATTACATATATTTTTCTCGTTACAGGTTTCCAAGATGAATTTTTTGTTGTTGGGAGTGATATTGTTCGCTCAGACATTTTTCTCGTGTGGGATGAGCTCTAAAACTAAAAGTATAAATTTTAAATATGGCACTATAGTTGAAAGACAAGAAGACGTTTTTATTACATCAAGCAACGTAGTTGTAGAAGTGAATATGCAAGCAATTTTTCTTCAAGAGAATGATGTCACTAGCTTAAGAACCGCCATTTCAAGGTTTTCTGCCTCATTGGATGAGTTGCATAGAAGACATTTTCATTTGACTACAGAGAGTTTGCTTGGATCAACATTAAAAGTTGCAGAGATGCTATCTGATGACTTGAAAAATAAGACTTACGAGACAGGATCTTTGGCTTATGACCTTTTGATGTGGACTGTAGGACACGAACATAAAGAAAGACGAAATCCGTTTATTTATGCTGCACTAAGCATCTTTGGGTCTATTGCAAGTTTAGGTTTAGGAATTTCCAATCGTATTAAAATTAGTAATCAAAATAAGAAAATTGAGTTCTTGACTCATGAAGATGAATTGATTATGTCAGAACTAAGGAATCAGTTAGCTTCAATCAATAAAATTATGGATTTAGTAAATGAACATTCAAATAATATCATTCAGATTATGGAAGTACAGGATTTGTTGGCAACGTTAACGTATTATGATTCAAAGATAGATCACATACATAACAGAATTGCACATTTCATTGAGAAATCCAAGGATTATGTAAAAGCTATCACGTTAGCAACTAAAGGTGTACTGTCGCCCCATTTGTTGCCTATAAATTACTTAAAAGTTAATTCTGGAGAACGGAAGGGATAAACTAGGCTATGTTCCTTTGTTAGACGAACATAGGTTAGAATTTTATTACAGCCTAATTACAGTAAACGTTGATAATAACAAGATTAGGATTACAATTCCCTTTGATTCTTCTGATGCCTGGCAATCTTACAGGATATCACCATTTCCGACTTTCATGACGAATCACTCAAATCCAGTAATATCCAGTTTGACAGGACACGTATTGATTTCCCCAGACAAGGAAACATATACGGTCATTAAAGACTTAAATCAATTAACTCACTGTTCAGACGCAATGGATAGAAAAATATGTACAGCTGACTCATTTGAATTCATAAAAACTTAATGGATTCATGCGAGTTAGGTATAGTGCTAGACGGTGCTCTCTCCCATACAAGTGAAAATTGTCTGGATAAGCTTTATCCCTTTGACAATAATGAGTTCAATTGCAGACTGAACAATGGCTCGTGGATACGATACGATAAGGACGGCTTCAATGTATCATGCCCTGACGGATCCACGTCCTTCGCCCACATCTTCGTTGCAGCAGATGGTTGTATCGGGACTTCCCCTAATTCCATGGTGACTGGTCTACGGACACTCATCAGAGAACGAGCCTACTTCGCGAACTTCACGTGGACCTCTACAATGCCAGCACTACCTCTCCCGTACAACAGACAGGTTGCCAAGCGGTTGATGAAGCTAACTGAAATGGACCACCTGTCACCGACTTATAAGGAAATCCTTCACCCCATACTACTAGCAGGACTGGTTCTCACGGTGATGATATTTATCGCCGTGAACATCCTTGTTTGGCGTAGGTTACGGCACAGCAGGAAGCTACAACAGAACGTTTCGCCATGTCCAGACAAAACTCCTTATTTAATTCAGTTTAAAGCCGTTTGAAGTGGTCACCTCATTCGCTAAAGGAGTAAATTGCTCTGGAAAGTGTGTTTGTAAGAAAAGCTGTTAGTACGCTAGTAATATGTAATTGAAGAAATTATCTACATTGCATTGTTAAAAATACATTTAAGACATTTAAAAAAAAATATAAATCATTTTTTCTTTCGGCATCTAATAAAATATATAAGCCGGAATGTTAAAAAGAATAGAGAAAAAACAAAAATAAATTAACAGAATCTATGGGCATCTAATAAAATATATCAGCCCTATATATAAATATATATATATATATATATATATATATACGGATTTTGAGCGAAGCGAAAAATCTATTTTTGGGTGAGATAGCCATGGCGTCCTGATGGAAGGTTCCTTTTTGGTAGCTTCCTTGGGTAAATAACTACTAAGATATTCCCAGAGAATTTAACCACAGGTTATCACAGAATTCTAACTTCTGGAGCGAGTATCCTAAAGGTTTCCCTTTTAAGACATCGTATATCAACAGGGGACGCATGTATTAACGCGCCACATAGCTATCTACACCCCGAACAGAGTTAATGCTTCGGTGTGTAAGGGCTGAGAATAGCTGGGAGCCGTTCCATAGCTAATCTCATGCGTGGCTACTTCTGGTACTCGAGACGTAAACAAACGGGCGCCATTGCTTAAATGACGTCACGACCGTCTTCATCCTGAAGCCAGTTGCTTGCCTATCACCATGATACAGCAGAGCAGGGTGGGACCTAAAAACTGGACGAAGTAGCAGGGAGGGTCCATCAGGACGCCATGGCTATCTCACCCAAAAATAGATTTTTCGCTTCGCTCAAAATCCGTTTTTTGGGCTCAAGCCATGGCGTCCTGATGGAAGCATACCAGAGAATCAATGTATCGTGGTAGATTTTTCCCTTATTAGTAAGTGCCAAGGGCATTGACAAAATAGCATAGTAATCTTAGTAAAGAACCGTAGGGAAGAATCTTCCTGCCCCCCTTGGCAGTGAAGTTCCCACGGCCCATGCCGACGTCAAAGTGGTATTGAAGGGCTATTCACCCTGATAGAAGAACTTGAAGAACTTGGAGACGAAGCTGAATGTTTGGCATTCGTATAGGAACATTCTGAAAAGCAGACCAGTGGTGGTTGGACACTGTGTGCTGAGAAAGGTTAGTTCCATCTCCAGGGTATGAAGAGTAAGTATTCGTATTGGAACATTACATAATCAGAGTGAATATAAATTAAGAGTTAGTATCTTAATTTCTCCATGAACCATAAGGAAAAGGGGATAATAAAACTATGACAGGTATGTATTTCATAGTAAGTAGGAGCTGATTGAGACGCACAGGTAATAAAATAGAAATTTTATTTCACAAATGCAGAAATTAAATGAATTGCAGCAATAAGTAAAGTTCATTTACAGTAATTATAATGTACATAGTAATAAAGACTTGCTCTTGAATCTGAAAAGGAATTTCAAATTTATTAGTAGGCACTCGATCTCGAGGAACGTCAGTCTTTGATTAAAACACATCATGCTCAGGGCATGCGGCACTTGTGTGACAACTATGACATTTCACCTGGGATAAGAACAGTTATAAAAGCACTAAGTGTTTTCGACATCACTATGTATCACTCGAGGGTCAACATAGGCACCCGCAGAGTTAGAGTCCCAAGTAACTCACTGTTCTATG
>NC_090742.1:27223617-27238617 GCF_036898095.1 Palaemon carinicauda
GGCAGCGGTTAAACTCTACGAATCAGAGAAAGATCTTCAAGTAACTATAATATTAAACTCTAAGAATTAGAGAAAGATCTTCAAGACTTCAAAATAAAAGCTGTAAAACCAGAGAAAGATCTTCAAGAACTCAACGTTATCTACATGTATCTACAATTTTGACTAAGTAATATAGTCCATCGAAATATTTAACATTAATGAATGTTATGAATACAAACCGATGAACTGGATCTTCAATCAACATCCTAGGAAACCCAAGGACTGACGTTCAACGTTTGCAAAACATATCCAGGAAGCACTACATTCAACAAGAAACTCGAACGATACATCGCTAACAAAACATCAAGAGAGAGAGAGAGAGGATGTGTCGACATCACACAGAACCAATAAGCTAAGTACAAATTTTTTAATTCATTCCAGTTTGGGCAGTGAAGTGTAGTTATCACGAGTCGTTAGTCAATTATTACTGGGGTGAGTGAATTGCTAATCTTTTATTTCCGTTCATTAAAGGAAACTGTGTTCAACTCCGAATTCTCATCTAGAATTTTTTCTCTCTTTGTGCTAATTCCTTTTTCTTTCAGAAATTCTCGGGAAATGTCTTGGGATTAGTAACATTGTTTGGGGAATTTTATTATATATATGCGTTTACGCAGTGGACGTCTGTACTCATATAGATATTTTGATAGAATTGCAAGGGGTTGAAGAGATAGGAAAAGAAATACAACAGTCATGACTCCCCCTGTGAGCCCTACCCCTGGACCTAGTGGCATAGGCCAGACTAATCCTCCTCCAATTGTGACGCTTGTAAATGCCAGGTCAGCAATCCTTCCTTTTCAGGGTCGGGTCAATGGGTTCTTGCCACAAAATGTGGAGTCATGGATTTCATCCGTCGATGCCCATTTAAATGCCAAAAAAATCGTAGACCCTTTTGTACAATTACAAGAAGCTAAAAGTTTTATAGATTTTTCTAAGGGGGATGCGAGTGCGTATTTAAGAGGCGTTTCATTTCAAGAAGCAGTTACCTGGGATGATTTCAAAGTAAGGTTACGCGCGGTCTATGGGGGTGAGGAAGCCTTGGATGTAGTATTAACATTACGAAATACACTTAATCAAGCCACTATGAATCGGCTTAATGTTATTGAGAGAGCAGCTCTCATAGCTGATAGGCTTAATGACATATCAGGACATTTAGGTAATTCCACTTGGGTTACTAGAGATAACATCTCCGTGAAAGATTTTTTACGATTAATGTATTTAACTTGCATGACACTTATGTTGCCTGAAGCTTTAGTGCGGTGTTTTGATAAGAAGTTAACGCCTGCAAGTACGGAATTGGACATATATAAACAGATAAGAAACACATGTCCAAGTGTCCAGATCTCAATCCCGTGTTAACTCAAGTTTTTGCAAAGAATGAAACAAAGCCACAAACAGTGAACGTAGTTAGTAGTCAAGTAGCGGGAATGACGTGTTATAATTGCAAACGTCAAGGTCACTTAAGCGCGGACTGCAGAACGAAATTCTGCTCGATTCATAACAGTGCAACTCATTCATATAGCCAATGTTACTCGTGTAAGACACAACAGAATCCCAGAAATACACAGTCAATTCCACAGTCAGTTCCATATGGAAATAAAAAGAAAAATCCTCATTTTAACAATAAGAAGAAACAACCCAAATGTCAATGCAGTTCAGAGTCCAAAACAAACAAACACTTCTTCGAATATCGCTGAGCCTGGGTCGTCAAACCAGACCTCGCAAGGTCAGACTAATTTTCAGAATGTGCAGAGCAAAGCAAATACCACATAGTTAACTCCAGAGGGGAAGAGAGTGATGTTGGGTCAAGGTCATTCATGTCAACATCAATAGTATTGAATAATCAATTAATGTTTAATCAGATAATTGTGAGACAATAGATTTTCCTATGAAACACACGGCCGAATTAAGTAAAACAGTGCATGCTCCCGTAGATTTGCAACGAATTCATACAATAATAAGCCAAAATGAGTTACGACCAACCTTATATGCTGTAAATTTGGAACACAAATCCTTTACGTTATTTTTTGACTCTGGTAGTCCACGTAATATCATGGATTTGAAGACACATCATTTGTTGTTTTCGAACTTTCCGATTGAAAAATCCGGAATTAGACTTTCGGGTATAGGAAATAATGAATTAAATGTCATAGGCATAACTCATGTTCAGTTCAAAGTCGGTAAACGCACGTTTGCCGATACATTTGTTGTTGTAAAAAACATTAATATGTATCCAGCTGTAATTATAGGATACCCATCTATGGGAAATCAAAACATTATCTTAGCCCCTGCCAAGCGGCGTGTATATCAAAGGGAAATTCTATAAGTCTTAAAATACCTTAAAATCAGTTTTGGATAAAAAGGAGACGACAAATGTAACCGTAACGTACGTTGAAGAACCAATAACTTGTCTCACTAATAAAGAAATAATATACGCGACCCAGCAGAATTCTCGTTCACCCCGTAATATCATCTTGCACGCAATCTATCGAACCAAATGTACCTTCGAATTTAAAAGTACAAATAAAGAAAACATTACCGGGATCTGAAATATTAATCCTTTCCGACACTTTGAAAACTAACGGATTGTCTGTCACACAAGCTATTTATACAGTAGGCTCACATCAACAATGTAATATTGAAGTCTGTAATCATTTAAATAACACTTTAGTAATTCACAAAAATTAACATATCTTGGATGTAGAAGTTTATAAACATCGTATTCTTACCGTTGCTGAGATCAATCACTCTCAATCAGTTGCGGATGAATCCCTTTTGCGGTCTATTAAAAAATAAAATCAATAAAGACATTCAAGACGAAGAAATTCAGCAGAAAATTTTTGGATTTTTAACTAAATATCATGATGTTTTTTCCACTACGGATGGATCCTTAGGAAAAACAGATGTGATCGAGCATCAAATAAGGTTAAAGGACAAGCAGAAAATTATCTATGTACCCTCGTACAGACTCCCCTATGAAATTCCAGAATGAAATAAATGATGAAGTAGGTAAAATGCTAGAAGAAGGAGTCATTAGGAAATTAAACAGCCCTTAATTTTCCTTTAATAGTTGTACCGAAAAAAGATCGAACATGGCGTATCTGCGTCGACTTTCGTCGTCTAAACGAGGAGACGATCCCTGATCGATTCCCAGTGCCATGTACTGACGATATTTTGTCTTTGTTAGGTCAGAATAAATATTTTACCAGTTTGGACTTACAGTACTTAAAGGCTTTCACCAGATATCATTAGAAGAAGATAGTATCCCATACACAGCCTTCAGCACAGCCAGGGGACATTATGAATTTTTACGGATGCCTTTTGGTTTACGTTGTGCTCCTATAACATTTACAAGAATGATTAACATTGTGTTTGGAGACTTGTTAGGGGATATATTGCATGCCTATATGGATGATCTTGTAATCTTTTCCAAGACCTTAGAAGAACATCTACGTAAGTTAGAACTAGTACTACAGAGATTAAGACAACATAAATTAAAGGTAAAGATTAGTAAGTGTGAGTTTTTCAAAACAGAATTAATATATTTGGGTTTCATGGTGTCAAGCCAAGGTCTTAAAGTAGTCCATGATAAGGTGTCGGCTATACGTAATTTTCCCATACCTACTAATATCAAGGGAATACAGCAATTTCTGGGTTGTAGTGGATATTACAGGCGTTTTATACGCGACTATTCAATAATAGCCGCTCCTTTAACTGATCTTACGAAGAAGGGCGTAGATTTCATATGGTCTGAGCAACATCAACAGGCGTTTAATACTTTGAAAGATGAACTGTGTAGTTCTCCTATCTTAAAATTTCCTCACTTCGGTAAGGAATTCTTCATTGCAACAGACGCCTCAGACTTAGGAGTAGGAGGGGTATTGCTTCAGCAATATGACAAACAATTTTTCCCGATAGCTTTCTATTCTCGAAAATTGAGAACTTCCGAAAGTAAGTATGCAGTAATAGACAAGGAAGGGCTAGCTATTGTTAATTTACTAGTGCATTTTAAGTTCATAATTTACGGTTATCCCGTTAAGGTTCTTACTGACCATAAACCACTAACAGAGTTCTTTAAAGGCTTCAACCACAGCCCTAAACGAACTCGGTGGCATTTGATCATTCAAGATTTTGGCGCAAGAATTGGGTATTTACCTGGGAAAGCAAATATCATTGCGGATGCATTATCACGCAACCCCGTGTCATCTTGTACGGAGCCTTTAGCTGAATTAATAGATATATCAACATCCATGCTTATTGTTAAAACGATATCTGAACAAGAGGATTTAGGCTGGAGCGCTGAATTGTTACAGACTGGGCAAAGAAAAGATCAGAAAATAGAAACAATTATGAATGCTTTGAAAGGCAATCATAAGGAAAAGGAATATATAAAGTATAAGCAGCAGAATTATATAATCAAAGATAATATTCTGTGTAGGACTGTGACAAGGAAAACCCGCAATACACCACATGTAACTAACGACCAGGTAGTAGTACCAATCTCACTTATTTCCACTGTCCTGAATTGGTTGCATTCAAATCCATTACATGGACACCCGGGGTTCTCATTAATGTCACAGAAAGCCAAATCATTGTTTTATTGGCATACGATGCTTACAGATATAAAAAGACACATAGCTAATTGTCGCACATGTCAGGAAAACAAAGGGCATACGAAAACACCTGTCAGCCTAGGAGCTTATCCTGTGCCCAATCAACCCTTTGAAAGAATACATTTAGATTTGTTAACAGGATTTTACGAGTCAGACAGAGGAAATAAGCACCTCTTAGTAATTATAATGCTTTAACTCGATATACAGAACTAATAGCGCTTAAAAATAAAACTGCGATTGAATGCGCTAGGAAGTTTTACGAGTGTTACATTTGTAAACATGGAATTCCACACATGATAATCTCAGACTCGGGTGGTGAATTTAATAATCACTTTCTTACCTCATTGTGTGAATTCCTCAGCATAAAGAAAATAAATACCATGATATATCACCCAGAGTCGAATGGGCTAGTGGAAAGAGCAAATAGGAAGATATTAAATATATTAAGAGTAACACTAGGGGGATCAGACCCCAACTGGGATATTGCAATACCGGCGGCACTGAGTACTCTGAATCATTCATATCATATATCAATTAAAATGTCACCGCATGAAGCATTGTATGGTACCCCAGTTAAAACGCCTTTCCATGTATTAACGCCTACAACTAATCTATCAAATCCTTTAAAAGAATGTATAAATGCAAGTATAAGTCGATATGATATCCTTCGAAAGAATTTAGAAGAATCACAAATCATAATGAAAAGGAATCATGATAAAACAGCGAAACCAACTAAAACATATACCGTGGGTGATAACGTGTATATTCAAATCAATGTACGCAAAGGACTCAATTATAAACTAACATCTAAGTTTGAAGGCCCATTTAACATTTTGGAAACATTAACGGCCAATAGGTTTAGGGTTCAAAACGTATCCCAACCCACGGATGAGAGAATAGTACCATTGGCTCACATAAGAAATTAAAAAGAAAGAGGGAAAGAAGTGAGGGAAAAAATTTTTATTTTATGTGATTAAAAGTTTTCTTCTTAATACAGGAGTAATTACATATATTTTTCTCGTTACAGGTTTCCAAGATGAATTTTTTGTTGTTGGGAGTGATATTGTTCGCTCAGACATTTTTCTCGTGTGGGATGAGCTCTAAAACTAAAAGTATAAATTTTAAATATGGCACTATAGTTGAAAGACAAGAAGACGTTTTTATTACATCAAGCAACGTAGTTGTAGAAGTGAATATGCAAGCAATTTTTCTTCAAGAGAATGATGTCACTAGCTTAAGAACCGCCATTTCAAGGTTTTCTGCCTCATTGGATGAGTTGCATAGAAGACATTTTCATTTGACTACAGAGAGTTTGCTTGGATCAACATTAAAAGTTGCAGAGATGCTATCTGATGACTTGAAAAATAAGACTTACGAGACAGGATCTTTGGCTTATGACCTTTTGATGTGGACTGTAGGACACGAACATAAAGAAAGACGAAATCCGTTTATTTATGCTGCACTAAGCATCTTTGGGTCTATTGCAAGTTTAGGTTTAGGAATTTCCAATCGTATTAAAATTAGTAATCAAAATAAGAAAATTGAGTTCTTGACTCATGAAGATGAATTGATTATGTCAGAACTAAGGAATCAGTTAGCTTCAATCAATAAAATTATGGATTTAGTAAATGAACATTCAAATAATATCATTCAGATTATGGAAGTACAGGATTTGTTGGCAACGTTAACGTATTATGATTCAAAGATAGATCACATACATAACAGAATTGCACATTTCATTGAGAAATCCAAGGATTATGTAAAAGCTATCACGTTAGCAACTAAAGGTGTACTGTCGCCCCATTTGTTGCCTATAAATTACTTAAAAGTTAATTCTGGAGAACGGAAGGGATAAACTAGGCTATGTTCCTTTGTTAGACGAACATAGGTTAGAATTTTATTACAGCCTAATTACAGTAAACGTTGATAATAACAAGATTAGGATTACAATTCCCTTTGATTCTTCTGATGCCTGGCAATCTTACAGGATATCACCATTTCCGACTTTCATGACGAATCACTCAAATCCAGTAATATCCAGTTTGACAGGACACGTATTGATTTCCCCAGACAAGGAAACATATACGGTCATTAAAGACTTAAATCAATTAACTCACTGTTCAGACGCAATGGATAGAAAAATATGTACAGCTGACTCATTTGAATTCCATAAAAACTTAATGGATTCATGCGAGTTAGGTATAGTGCTAGACGGTGCTCTCTCCCATACAAGTGAAAATTGTCTGGATAAGCTTTATCCCTTTGACAATAATGAGTTCAATTGCAGACTGAACAATGGCTCGTGGATACGATACGATAAGGACGGCTTCAATGTATCATGCCCTGACGGATCCACGTCCTTCGCCCACATCTTCGTTGCAGCAGATGGTTGTATCGGGACTTCCCCTAATTCCATGGTGACTGGTCTACGGACACTCATCAGAGAACGAGCCTACTTCGCGAACTTCACGTGGACCTCTACAATGCCAGCACTACCTCTCCCGTACAACAGACAGGTTGCCAAGCGGTTGATGAAGCTAACTGAAATGGACCACCTGTCACCGACTTATAAGGAAATCCTTCACCCCATACTACTAGCAGGACTGGTTCTCACGGTGATGATATTTATCGCCGTGAACATCCTTGTTTGGCGTAGGTTACGGCACAGCAGGAAGCTACAACAGAACGTTTCGCCATGTCCAGACAAAACTCCTTATTTAATTCAGTTTTAAAGCCGTTTGAAGTGGTCACCTCATTCGCTAAAGGAGTAAATTGCTCTGGAAAGTGTGTTTGTAAGAAAAGCTGTTAGTACGCTAGTAATATGTAATTGAAGAAATTATCTACATTGCATTGTTAAAAATACATTTAAGACATTTAAAAAAAAATATAAATCATTTTTTCTTTCGGCATCTAATAAAATATATAAGCCGGAATGTTAAAAAGAATAGAGAAAAAACAAAAATAAATTAACAGAATCTATGGGCATCTAATAAAATATATCAGCCCTATATATAAATATATATATATATATATATATATATATATATATATATATATATATATATATATATATATAACGGATTTTGAGCGAAGCGAAAAATCTATTTTTGGGTGAGATAGCCATGGCGTCCTGATGGAAGGTTCCTTTTTGGTAGCTTCCTTGGGTAAATAACTACTAAGATATTCCCAGAGAATTTAACCACAGGTTATCACAGAATTCTAACTTCTGGAGCGAGTATCCTAAAGGTTTCCCTTTTAAGACATCGTATATCAACAGGGGACGCATGTATTAACGCGCCACATAGCTATCTACACCCCGAACAGAGTTAATGCTTCGGTGTGTAAGGGCTGAGAATAGCTGGGAGCCGTTCCATAGCTAATCTCATGCGTGGCTACTTCTGGTACTCGAGACGTAAACAAACGGGCGCCATTGCTTAAATGACGTCACGACCGTCTTCATCCTGAAGCCAGTTGCTTGCCTATCACCATGATACAGCAGAGCAGGGTGGGACCTAAAAACTGGACGAAGTAGCAGGGAGGGTCCATCAGGACGCCATGGCTATCTCACCCAAAAATAGATTTTTCGCTTCGCTCAAAATCCGTTTTTTGGGCTCAAGCCATGGCGTCCTGATGGAAGCATACCAGAGAATCAATGTATCGTGGTAGATTTTTCCCTTATTAGTAAGTGCCAAGGGCATTGACAAAATAGCATAGTAATCTTAGTAAAGAACCGTAGGGAAGAATCTTCCTGCCCCCCTTGGCAGTGAAGTTCCCACGGCCCATGCCGACGTCAAAGTGGTATTGAAGGGCTATTCACCCTGATAGAAGAACTTGAAGAACTTGGAGACGAAGCTGAATGTTTGGCATTCGTATAGGAACATTCTGAAAAGCAGACCAGTGGTGGTTGGACACTGTGTGCTGAGAAAGGTTAGTTCCATCTCCAGGGTATGAAGAGTAAGTATTCGTATTGGAACATTACATAATCAGAGTGAATATAAATTAAGAGTTAGTATCTTAATTTCTCCATGAACCATAAGGAAAAGGGGATAATAAAACTATGACAGGTATGTATTTCATAGTAAGTAGGAGCTGATTGAGACGCACAGGTAATAAAATAGAAATTTTATTTCACAAATGCAGAAATTAAATGAATTGCAGCAATAAGTAAAGTTCATTTACAGTAATTATAATGTACATAGTAATAAAGACTTGCTCTTGAATCTGAAAAGGAATTTCAAATTTATTAGTAGGCACTCGATCTCGAGGAACGTCAGTCTTTGATTAAAACACATCATGCTCAGGGCATGCGGCACTTGTGTGACAACTATGACATTTCACCTGGGATAAGAACAGTTATAAAAGCACTAAGTGTTTTCGACATCACTATGTATCACTCGAGGGTCAACATAGGCACCCGCAGAGTTAGAGTCCCAAGTAACTCACTGTTCTATGCAGAGTTAGGTGCAGGTTTCATAACACTACCTGCGGCTACCACAAAATGTTTGACTTCGTGCACTTGTTTCGCATAATGTTTAAAGAAAACGCGCGAGGACTTCCAGCCTGTGAAGCTTTTAAGGCTTTCAAAGTTCATACTCTGAAAGAAATTCAGAGATGATGCAACTTTCCTAGGATCATGACCGGAGGGTGTACTGTCAGGATCCGCTCTGCGAATGAAGTAGGTGATTTTCGCTCTTAATTGTTTCAGTGACAGGTCGCTGCCCGATGTTTCTCCTTTGAAGAGTTGGCCTCCACCAAAGTTCGAAGTTCTACGAAGATAGACCTTGAGGCTCTCTACTGGGCATAAAGAGACATCTTCCTTCAGGGGGCATATTCTCCAGGGGCCCCATCTTTTGGTGGGTAATTCATTTTTGGCGAGAAACGTCGGATCAGGGGAGAGGGTAATGTCTCCTGTATCAGTAAACAGGATGTGACCCTCTTCTCTTGATAATGCCACTATTTCGCTGACTCGGGCTCCCGAAGCAAGAGCAAAGAGAAATATAACTTTCTGAGTCAGATCCTTGAGAGGGCATGAATCATTATCCAAGTTGGAGGCGAAATGGAGCACCTTGTCTAGTGACCAGGAGATCGGTTTCGGTGGGGGTGCTGGGCGTAGACGAGCACATGCTTTCGGTAGTTTATTGAAGATGTCGCTGGACAGATCAATTTGGAAGGCATACAGAATTGGTCTGGTCAAGGCCGATTTGCAGGTTGAAATCGTATTGGCTGCTAATCCTTGTCCATGAAGGTGAATGAAGAAGGACATGCAGAAATCAATTGTGATTTCTTTAGGATTTTTTGTCTTGACGAAAGAGACCCATTTTCTCCAGGATGATTCGTATTGCCGTCTTGTGGATTCGGTCTTGTATTCCTCGAGGAAGTCTAGACTTTTCTTCGAGATCCCAAACCTCTTCTTTGCGGCTAGGGAGAGAAAATCATGAGATGAAGGTCCTTGATTTTCGATGATGAAGCGAAGACAGTCGACTTCTGTACTTGTTGGGAGAGAACTGGGCCCGGGAGAGGGATCAGCTTGGGCTGCAGCTCCAGGACCAGGGGGTACCAGTTGCTCCGGGGCCACTTGGGAGCCACTAGGGCCGCTGTCCCTTTGAAGGTTCTCAGTTTGGAGAGGACTTTCAGCAGAAGGTTGGTGGGAGGGAACAGGTAGATCTTGGACCATCTGTTCCAGTCCAGTGACATGGCATCCACTGCTTCTGCCTTGGGGTCCTCGTACGGGGCCACATACCGAGGAAGTTGATTGTTGTCGCTCGTTGCGAAGAGATCTATCTGAAGTTCTGGGACTTGGTGAGAGATGAAGGAGAATGATCTTGCGTCTAGAGACCATTCCGACTCTATCGGGTTTGTTCGAGATAGAGCATCCGCTGTCACGTTGCGGAATCCTTGTAGGTGAACTGCAGACAGGTGCCACTTCTTCTTCTCTGCCAGACGGAAGATTGGGAGAAGCACCTGATTTATCTGGGGCGATCTTGAGCCTTGGCGATTGAGACATCGAACTACCACCGAGTTGTCTAGGGTTAGACGAATGTGGATCGAGGGAGGCGGGGATAGTTTCTTCAGAGTTAGAAGGACCGCCATGGCCTCCAAGATGTTGATGTGGAACGTCTTGAACAGGGGAGACAAGGTGCCTTGAGCCTGTTTTTGGTGGGAGTGACCTCCCCAACCCTCCAGCGAAGCGTCCGTGTGGATGTTGAGTGATGGAGGTGGGTGTTGAAGAGGAATGGACCTTTTCAGGGCCTTTGCTTCCGACCACGGCTTGAGGAGAAGTCGAAGTCTGTTTGGGAGCCGTCTCTTGAGGTCTCTTCGAGCGATGGATGCAGAACGTCTCCAGGCTCCCGCGGCATCCTTTAGCTGTGCACGAAGCACCGGGTTTGTTACTGAGGCGAACTGTAGAGAGCCTAGAACTCGTTCCTGCTGGCGTCTTGAAATCCGTTTGGATTTCAGTAGTCGCTTGACAGACCCTGCTATTTCCTTCCTTTTCTTCTGGGGGATGGAAAGGCGGTGTGACTGAAGGTTCCATTGGATTCCTAACCACTGGAACTTCTGAGCTGGAGAGAGGCGAGATTTCTTCTCGTTTATCTTGAATCCCAGGTGTTCTAGGTACTGGGTGACTTTGTTGCAGGATTTTACACAATCCTCGGGCGATGGAGCCCAAACTAGCCAGTCGTCGAGGTAGGCCATCACCTGGACGTTTCGGAGGCGGAGCTGTTGTACTATGGCGTCCGCCAGCTTTGTGAAGATCCGAGGGGCCACATTGAGGCCGAAGGGCATGGCCCTGAAGGCGTAGCTTTTCCTTTGGAGTCGAAATCCTAGGTAGGAGGAAGCGTGATGGTTCATTGGAACGTGCCAGTAGGCATCCGCCAGGTCTATGGAGACCGTGTAGGAACCTCGAGGCAGAAGGGTCCTTATTTGAACTTGTCGTTCGCTATGAACTTGTTGAGGGGGGATAAGTCCAGAATGACTCTGAGTTTGTCGGAGTCTTTCTTGGGGACACAAAACAGTCTTCCTTGGAACCTGGTGGACTTTACCTTCCTTATCACCTTCTTGTTCAAGAGATCTAGGACATATTCTTCCAGAAGGGGGGTTGATTGTTGGAAGAACTGCTGGAATGTTGGGGGTGGTTGAGTCCAACTCCAGCCTAGACCTTTCTTGACGATGCTGTGTGCCCAGGGATCGAAGGTCCAACGATCCTGGAATTGGCGGAGTCTTCCTCCCACCGGAAGCACTTCATTGCTTCTGGTGTCCCGAGGGCTTGCTGCCTCGGCCGCTAGCTCCCTTTCCTCCTCTGCCTCTGGAGGGACGGCGAGACGCGTCTCTGCCTGCACCTCTGTTTGAGCCTCTACCTTTGGGACGAAAGGTAGTCGTCTGTTGCTCGAAAGCAGGGGTGAAGACCGGTGACTGTGACAACACCGGTTGGGTGACCAGTTGAAAGGTCTGTTGTGGCTGAGCTGCCACTTGGGAGGTAGCGGGTCCCGGAAACTGACGTCTTGGTTGACGTTGCTGGGGTTTCTGTTTCGAAGATTTCCTCTTAGGTTGAGGTCCGTCGTCCTGAGAGGGTTTCCTCTTCTTTGACATGCCCCACTTGTGGAGAAGGTTCCTATTCTCCGTGGCGGCTTTGTCGGTGATCTCCTTCACAAGGTCAGAAGGAAAGAGGTGTTTGCCCCAGATGTTGGAGGAAATCAGCCTCCGGGGTTCGTGTTTCACAGTGGCACCTGCGAACACGAATTCACGACAGGCTCTCCGAGCCTTCATGAAGTGGAACATGTCCTTCACCAGGGTTGCCATGTGGGATTTGGCAAGTACCATGTAGTGGTCTGGTACTCTGGTGTCACAGGCCATAATGTCAAGTTGGACTTGGTGGGACATAGATGCTGCGAGCCTCTCCTTCGTATCTTGTTCCCGACGAAGGAGGTGATCGTTAAGTTTCGGGAGGTCTTCATTAAACTGACGTCCGGCGACGTCAGGATCTAGCTTTCCCACGACGAAAGTATGCTGGATGTCCTTCCAGTGTCGAGCGTCAGGGGGAGTAACTATGGAGAAGGGTCTGCACTACTCCAGTGCAGGGCAGGCTTTCCCCTCCTCCACAGCTTTAAGGCACGCAGCGAAGGCCTTTTCCATGAATGGAAGTACCGCATTTTCAGGTGCGACGTAGGTAGGGTGCTTCTTGCTCAGGGCCGGAAGCTTAGAGCAGGTAAAACCCCTACTCTTGAACGTGTTGGCTAGCATAGCCTGGGCCTTCGCGAGATCGAACACTATCTCTTCTTTCGGTTCGGTCTCTTCTTTAGAGGCAGGTTCGGAGCGAAGTCGGACGTAACAGTCCGGGTAGGCCTCGAAGTTTGGGAAGAACTCTACGTCTTCCAGGGGGACCGTGCCGATCTTGTCGCTGACGAAGATCCTGCCGGTCGCGATAACCATATGCTCAGCATACCTCCATGGGTTGGCATGTGAGCAAGCGGGGAGATCCTTAACCGAGATCTTCTTCGGTTCTTTGGATCCCATCATGGACCTGATGAACTCCTGATTCTCCTTTAACCTGTCGTCCATGACGGCTCTAATCAACCGGATCATTTCCTGAGTGGAAGATGAGGGTTCCGGGGTCGTGGAGGTAGACGGGATAGACACTTCCGTCGGTGTAGGAGTAGGGGCGGAGATGGAAGGAGGAGCGACCTCTTGCTCCGACTCGGCGTATTCCACCTGGTCTTCGTCATCTTCAGCTCCTTGAGCCATGAGGGTCTTCTCCGTACCCTCCGAGACATCCGACATGTGTTCGTCATCATCGGAATCTAGGCGGCAATCGTGCATGGACTGGGCCATGACTACATCAGGTTCCACCGTAATTTGGACAGTGGGGATCAAATCCTTGGGCACCACAGAATCAGGGGAGGCCTTTGGGAACAGAAGTGACCTCAATTCTTCAGTGGCCAGGTACGGTCCGGTGGCATTCTTCTGGAAGCCACGCACCCATTTGCGTAGCTTCTCTCGAGCAATGTCCCTGATCTCCGCTGAGGGAGAGTTGTGGAAGCCATCAGCTATGTGAGCCTGGCAGACCGTACAGTTCGGCGGGTCCCAGAATTTCAAATCCCCTTTCTTGTTAGCACAAGGGGCGTGAGTCCTGCAAGCCGTATGCCCGTAGAAGTGCGGGCGTTTCACAGCGCAGAAGTCGAAGTCACACTTCATCTGCTCCTCCTGTGGAAGAAAGAGAAAATGAGTATGGGGGGAGTCATAAGAATGGCTCTTAATCTAAGTTAATATTAATCAATAATTTTAACTTAATGAAGGGTGTGATGCATAGAGATTGAAGTAGTAAAGAAAACATACTCCATGCATCCCGCCCGGCTGGCTACCGCAAGCTTTATCCTTGGATAATCCGAGATGGCCGAAGGCACAGGATAGTATTTCCTAGAAGTCCATAGGGCAATGGAATTCCATGGAAAATGCCAAGGATAAGTTTGGGACCGAGGCTACTCAGTCCCAAATTAGGGGGCTAACAGGTCCCTTAGGGTAACTGCTTCCGGCAACCAGCCGCGCTAAGATACACGCAGCATGCTGGAATTTTGAAGAATGCAAAGAGACAGCATGATTACTAATAGAACAGTACCAAGGCACTGATCTAATAGCGTAAACAGGCCATCTGTTTGCAGTGTAGGGCTATCAGTATTCATATGATAGCTAGTAGAAGGGGGTGCAAGTAGTCTTGACGCCTCCGGGGGGTTCCGGCAGACCTCCGGCACGTCGGAGGCCGCTCCAGCAGAGTTTCTGGCATTAGAACAGACAATATATAAGTCAAGAGTAATACCAGGGTGGCGGCCGCCGGCACAACGGCGGCACACCGGCAGAGGAGCGGCGGCTCCGGCAGTCGAAGGATGCCGGATTGGTGACTGGGACAAGGATGGTTATAGCGGAACCAGGTTGCCGGCAATGGATGCCGGCACTCCGGTGGCCGACCGGCAGGCGGACGGCGAAGCTAGGAGGAAGGAGGAGAGCCATCGGCAGGAAGCCGGCGGCGGTCGGCAGTCCCCCGGCACGCGGGGGGCTGGCGGCATGAGGGTAAGGGGAGAGTCACCAAGGTAGGAGGCGGGTATCGCCGACAGTGGAGGCGGCAAGGGACCGGCACCCGGATAGTGAGAGAGACAGGGGGAGGGATGTAAGAAGTCCAGTCATGGACTCCCAGACATCCCCCCCTGAGAGGGTGTACCCATGAGAGGCTGGCTCTATCCCCCAGAAGCAGGGGTCTCAGAGGACCGGGAGCTAGGGTAGCCCAAGGGAGGGCTAGGGGACACCCAAAGAGGGGGAGACCTCTACATACAGAACACATCCAGTGGCTAACCCCATAGGACAC
>NC_090742.1:27243617-27361117 GCF_036898095.1 Palaemon carinicauda
GGAGTTCACCCCTCATTAGCCTCATGCCAGAAAGGGTCATTTCTAATGACTAGTAAATTTCTTTAGGCTTCCAATACAATTTCTTTGTATTAATGGGGGTAGCTCTATCCATACAAATGCATAAGCAAATCATAATTATATATAAAAACATATCTTTACATATACAAATATATACATAGACATAAACATATGCATACACATAAATGTATACACAGACAGATACACAGGCTACATACTAACACATATGCCAATACATATACATAGATACATAAGACATGTTTGTACACGTGATTAACATGTGTAGGTAAAGGAAAATGAGCCGTAACCAGAAAGATCCAAAGTAGTACTGTCTGGTCAGTCAAGAGACCAAATACCTATCTAGAGGTAATATCTCAACGGGTGGCTGGTGCCTTTGCCAGCCTACTAAGACAAGGAGCTATATATGGACCCTAGCAATGCAGTATAGTGACTGATAAAGTGAATAGCATCAGCAGAAGCAATATAATGTTGCTAACGAATACTGTTGATGACACACTTCCAACAGGAAAGAATGAATGAGTAGATTGTGTTGTAAACTACTGTCGTAGTTGGAGATCTCAAAGAAGTTCACAATCAACACCAATCCACCAAAATATGGTGTATTAATAATTAACAAAAGAAAGAAGATTAAAACAAAAGTGAAGAATGGTCCAGTAAGTATTGGAATGCAATAGATAAACGAAAGAATTGTACATTGAGAAAGAAACAAAGGTTGGGTTATCAATAAAAAATCCAAAGGGTTGCTTATATAACTCAAGAAATACGAAATATAAATAAGATAAAAGTAGGAAACGGGCATTGGGAGTGAGAAAGAAAATATAAGAAACAGTAGATATATTAACAATATTTGCTAACGCAGAGACCTGGAGTGAAATAAGAGTTGAAGGCATGAAAGATCTGGAAAACCTTCAGTACATGATAATAAGAACTATGCATGAACAGCCTGCAAGTACTCTATATTTGGGCATCCTTGCAGAAACAGGAATATGGTCAGTGTCTTGCATAATAGAATATAAAAACTAATGCTCTTCCTAACATTATAAACTCTGATGAAAAGAGACTAATTGGGAGATAATTGAGGATCAATTGCAAATTCCTAAAGAAAGTGCTTGATTAGATTATCAGCATTGAAGAGATGTGTTGTAAATATGGAATGAAATAGAACAAATAAGACATTTGGGGAAAAGGGAACGGGAAAAAATTAAGAAAAGAATTATGAAAAAAGATAAGAGGAAACTTAAAAGAAGAAAGGGGTGAAAAACTTGAGAATCATAGAAGGAAATTTACAATAACAGTGTTAAGTATAACCTTGGATTGATTGATTGATTTAACCCTGGATAGGTACCCTCCTCGGACACCCCTTTAAGGGTATACTCGGACGCGAACGACCCCGACGCCAAAAAAAATTCTTGAAAAATCAGTTTTTGCAGTAACCTCTTTTTTTTCTTTTGCCAAAAAAAACTTCAATGAATGCTTAAAACAACTGTAAAGATAAATACTACTCATCTGCAGAAAAACTATTTATTATAAATATTTTAAAAAATTAAATAGAAAAAAAAAAGACCTGACATAAAAATTCATAAAAAAAGTTTATACATATATACACAAATCCTTTTAGGAATTGATTCTTGAATGTTTAGGACACATCTTGATGTATTTTGGATGAAGTCAGACCCATGGAGGTGAAGATCTGAAATGAGAAAAAAAGGGTAACTTTTTTTGGCCAAAAAAATTTGTCCAAATTTCATGAATTTCTTTGGGTACCCAAATGAAATAGGAAGTGGCTAATTTTTTTAGGGAATAAACATATGTTATCCTAAAATAGAAATATGTAAAAAAATCTTCATTATTTTGTAAATTACATTTATATCAGGGGCCATATCTAAAGGTAATTTTTTGAGTACTTAGAAATTTCGTAAAAAAATACATATATTTAATATATAATATGATATTTATGCAGCTAAAAATATACCAAAATATCACAAATTCTATAGGGAACAAGAATATATATAGATAGGGCAACTTACGCTTCGGATATGTCCACAAAATGGCCGCCAACCACACTGACTCAGACTCCCTAATCTGCCACTTGAAATGTAGGAAGGGTATGTCAATTTCAAGGTGTTATTTACTAATCTAATTATTATTGGATATGCATAAAAATTGTATGGTGGGTTGCTGGATAATTGTCGATTATTTTACGACTATAAAATTAAAATTCTGACCCAAAAAAATTTTTTGAAGGGAAATAAAATCGAAAAAAAAAAACAAAAATGTGAAACAATATATTTTAGCTAAAAAAATTTGATGATATTCAATCAAAAAAGAAGTAAACAAAATTTTCCGACAAATAAACATCTAGAGGAATCATTACTCTGTGATAGTTCCTTAGTACGTAGTAATTTTGAAAGAAATGGGAAAAAACGAAAAAATGGCAATCACCGGAAAATCGAACACATACCTATGTATACGCCATATCTGGCTAAAAAAAGATAGGCATGGGTAGCCAGATCATCTAGAAACACTTTCCAACACTATAAAAATATAAGTTTTGCGACACTACTTGCCAATTCCTTACGGTAACATGACTAAGCAAAAAATTGCAAAACGAATAAAAAGGGGCACTCGCGGAAAAATGGCTAACATTCTAATATACGGCATTTCAGAAAAAAAAAAAATTCAGCCACGTGCTAGGCAAACCATCTAGGCACATTTTCCGACAAATAAACATCTAAATGAATCATTACTCTGTGATAGTTCCTTAGTACGTAGTAATTTTGAAAGAAATGGGAAAAAATCAAAAAATGGCAATCACAGGAAAATCGAACACATACCTATATATACGCCATATCTGGCTAAAAAAAAAGATAGGCATGGGTAGCCAGATCATCTAGAAACACTTTCCAACACTATAAAATTATAAGTTTTGCGACACTACTTGCCAATTCCTTACGGTAACATGACTAAGCAAAAAAATGCAAAACAATAAAAAGGGGCACTCGCGGAAAAATGGCCATTCTAATATACGGCATTTCAGAAAAAAAAAAATTCAGCCACGTGCTAGGCAAACCATCAAGGCACATTTTCCGACAAATAAACATATAAATGAATCATTACTCTGTGATAGTTCCTTAGTACGTAGTAATTTTGAAAGAAATGGGAAAAAACGAAAAAATGGCAATCACAGGAAAATCGAACACATACTTATATATACGCCATATCTGGCTAAAAAAAAAAATAGGCATGGGTAGCCAGATCATCTAGAAACACTTTCCAACACTATAAAAATATAAGTTTTGCGACACTACTTGCCAATTCCTTACGGTAACATGACTAAGCAAAAAAATGCAAAACAAATAAAAAGGGGCACTCGCGGAAAAATGCCCAACATTCTAATATACGGCATCTCAGATAAAAAAAAAGACATGCACGTGTTAGCCCAACCATCAAGGCACACTTTCTAACACATAAACATGAAAAAAAAATCAATAATATACGGCAATTCCTTACTACGTAGTAAATTTTTACAAATATTGAAAAAAAAAACAGAAATTGGCAACCGCAGTTAAATACCCAATATACCAATAACTACGTCGTATCTGACAAAAACAAAGTCACGCATGGGTAGCCAGATCATCTAGACACACTTTCCAACACTAAAAAAGCAAAAGTTTTACGACACTATTTGGCAATATCTTACGGAAAAATGACTTAGCAAAAAAATGAAAAAAAATGAAAAAGGGGCACTCGCGGTAAAATGCCCAACATTCTAATATACGGCATCTCAGATAAAAAAAAAAAGACATGCACGTGTTAGCCCAACCATCAAGGCACACTTTCTAACACATAAACATGAAAAAAAAAAATGAATAATATACGGCAATTCCTTACTACGTAAAAATTTTTACAAATATTGAAAAAAAAACAGAAATTGGCAACCGCAGTTAAATACCCAATATACCAATAACTACGTCGTATCTGACAAAAACAAAGTCACGCATGGGTAGCCAGATCATCTAGACACACTTTCCAACACTAAACAAGCAAAAGTTTTACGACACTATTTGGCAATATCTTACGGAAAAATGACTTGGCAAAAAAATGAAAAAAAATGAAAAAGGGGCAGTCGCGGTAAAATGGTCCTCGTGGTGATGAACGACATTTCAACTAAAAAAAAAATCATGCACATGGTAGCCAAACAATCCACCAAGACTTTCCACAACTGATAACCTATACAAGTTGCACCATTCTACGACAATTTCATAATACGTAATAACTTTGATAATTATGCAAATTACCTTAGAAGGGTAAACTCGGTCGCGCTCGACCCCGACGCGTCTCAGAAATCGGGGAAGGAGTACAGCTACAGCAATGCACATCTGGACACTACTAGAGCGTGTAGGGGAGACACCTCCTGCAGGTCGATCACCCACAAATTCAGTCACGGGGGTGAGTCACGTGAGAAAAACCTCTTTTTTTTTTACGCTCGGGGTCGCGTACGACCCACCGTACCTATCCAGGGTTAAGGTTTTCAGGCATCCTGACATCTAAGGTCATTGACGCCGATATCACTTATTTTATATAAAAAAATAAAAGAATATTCAATTAAAACCATAAAAGTTGGATGTCATTATAGAAGTTAGTTTTCAGAAGACCTGCTTCTGAAATAAATCTAAAACTGCCGCTCGCATAGTAGGACACATCATGTCCAAGAATCTTGACAAGGATGAACCTGCCATCCTCACATCAAGCCTCAAGCAGATGTCTATTTCTTAAGTTATTACCATTAGGGCATTCGGTCAACAAATGCCTCACTGTTAAAGGTACTAGACAGTCGTCGCAATACGGTTGGTGTTGGCCCTTCAACAGAAACTCGCGTGTCAACCGATTGTGACCAATACGGAGAATTCGAGGCATCGTGTTATACCTCCAAGATGATAAGACATTTGTTACTTCTCTCATTTTATTGCCATCTAGATTATCCCAGTACTGTTGCTATTTATTACATACCAATTTCTTGGTGCATAAACTTGGAAGCTTTGATAATGTCCGCAAACTTATTTTACGGAGTGAGCAATTAGAACTCAGGAACCAAAAGTCATTCCCTCAGTTGAACTATGTGAGATAAATGGTGAGTAAATAGAGGCAACGTTGCATGAAAACGTAAGAAATAGTCATAATATTTGCCAGTTTTAACTGGTTCCGGAGGCAACGCCCTGTTATTGACGCAATAAGGAAAAGTTGGGAAGAATCTGAACATATGAAGTAACAATGCATACTGCTCTACTTGAGATTTTTAAAAGTATATTTAGACAATTATTAGTTTTCAAGAATAAGAACAGCTTTACTTTAGGTTAAAAGATTTAACAACAATTTGATTTAAATAAATTTTCTTTTTCTAATAAACGTTAAAATCTCAGTGAATAAAACAATATCAACGACAGCATACTTAATCCCGCAAACATGCACTCCTCAGGACTAGCTATGTTAATGCTTGTATAGGTAGAATTTGGAGTTGTTAGAAAAAAAAAAACTTACTTACTTTTAGCTGACTTAAACTACAACACCGCTCCAATGAACATATTTCTAGTCTGGAATCAATATTACAAAGGATTCAAGCCATAGTAAGTAAAATTAGGGGTTTGAATGAAATATAAATATTTTCAACAGTGGTATGCAATTGAAAAGTTTCTGAACGAAATTAGGATAAGGATAGGGAAGTGGGGAATATGGGGAAAGGAAGAGTACCCTTGGATACAATCCAGTTTATAGCCCGAAGGCAGGTACTCGGGATGGGAAAGAATAAGGAAAAAGGGAGAAAGAGAAGTACATGAGAAGAATAAAAAAGGGGCAGACCCTCTTGCGATGTCAGTATTAGAAGCAGTTTGAGAAAATAATTTATTTTTGTCTTACTTTGAGGATTAACTATCGTGATATGTTTATTAAAAAAAAAAAGCATGCCTGCAGTTTCATATAAGTAATGAAGGGCTTACAATAGACGAATCGTCAATTTCCAAATAATATTCCAAGGAGTACACAATATTCTAAGTAAGTGAATAAACATTATTACACCCACAGTACCCTACACAAAAACATTATTTTCATACGTAGAACATTATTCGTATGCCTGGCAGTGTCGCACGAGACACGCTAAGCCCACACCCGAAAATTCCGAAATAATGTTTCTCGTTTTCTCGTTCTATTTGTTAGTCTGTTACATCGCTGGGTGGGTTATGATTTAGCTATGAGAATCCGTCTCCGTAATCGCAACAAATCGTTAGTAAAAAATGCTGTAATTTAAACATTTAACTGCTAAAACACAATTGGATATTTGATCAAGTGACATTACAAGATCTCAGGTGGTTTCTAATGGTTAATAACAAGCCTATTCAGGGTATTCCCCGTATCCCCCCCCCCCCCCCCCCCCCGATGAAGACGAACCGTCTGCTAAAATGTAAACAAAGCGGTAAAATGTTGAAGCAAGAAACTCAACCCAAAAAAGGAATGTGAAAAAGGTAAGAAATTCAATTACAACCTTAGCGAAGGTGGCTAAATCATGAATGGAGGCACAACACAGGGTCTAGGAAGAAATAAGTTAGTTACCAAAGTGTTATCCCTAACACCTGGACCTAGCTAGGAATTGGAACTATGTTCTGTTTGCGTGTTGGAATACGTGGCACAACCTTTGCCGTAGTATAACTACAGTAATGTGTGATATCTGTGTATGATGAAGAATAACCGGCGACTGAGGTTATCAGTGTTACGTGTATCTTCCCTGAATCCTACGACGAAGATAAGGCTTTCTCGATTTATCAGTGGATGGCGCCTGGCTGCAATTTCTAATGAAAACTAGGGGAAGCTTTATTAATCTCTTCTCTCTCTCTCTCTCTCTCTCTCTCTCTCTCTCTCTCTCTCTCTCTCTCTCTCTCTCTCTCTCTCTCTCATATATATATATATATATATATATATATATGTGTGTGTGTGTGTGTGTGTATGTATGTATCCAGGCTATTTATAACACCAACATTCACTGGAATCCTCCACATTAGTATTAAAAGTAGTTAATTGTCAACAAAGCTTAAAGATCTTTAGCTTACTTGGGAATTGAACATAGTGACAGCTCTTTTACTCATTATTAAGTTATAAGTTTTAAAATTTTATGCAATACTAGTGTACACAACACTAAATAAATCAAAAGTTAATTGTATGAAACTAACAGAAGTTCAATCTTGAGTTCTGATTACAAGTGGTTAACATTGGACCATGCAGTATATCAGCGGTAATATTTCCATCACGATAATAATTACCTCAAGTTAGGGCACTAGTATCTTTTGGATATTCATTCTGAAAACAGGAAACAAACTAGTTCATGTTTAGCATTAAAACAGATGCCTGTTTTGTGTACACAGTGGTGATATGTTTGAAGTAAAAATATCAAACATTTTGGCAATATTTCTCCAATTAGAATGTTAGGATAGAAATATGATGAATGTGTAGATGTTTTAATCCTTATTTCTTACTTTAGGTGGGGCATGAATGAGTTTGGATGCAAATGAGGCCTACCTGTTTGAATCCGATTCATGTACTGATGTTATAAGCCTACACTTCAAGCCCATTGGTAAATTGTGTAAATAGTTGGTACAGTGTAATCATGCCTTCACATCTGAAATCTTATTGATATAGTTTAGGGTCATACCTAAACACTATCAATATGATTTCAGGGTGTGAAGGCTTTTTATCGAGATCTGCTTCCGCTTGTAAATTTTCAACTAATGGCATGTCTTTCACTTGTTTAGTTGTGTTTCACTAATATGAACATAGGTTTAAGTTTTATTTAAAAAAAACTTTAATTGAATATTATATGGTATGCATGTGTGCCCCTCTAAGAAAAGCAAGTGCCTCCATAAAATGAACTCTAGCTATGTCACTGTTGCCTACAAAGCCGAAAGGAATTTAATCGCTAACACATACCTGCATATCCAGGAATTACATTATTTTTATAAGAAGTATAAAATGCAGTTCTGTATATTGTAACTAAGTAACATGGAATTGAAGATGCTAGATGCCGAGTTTTAAAATATGAATCATCAATAAACATCTTTGGGTTTTCATTGTTTTCATGTTCTTCCTTTCCGCAGAAAAATTACAAAAACGTTGGCATTAAGCTCGACACTAAAGACACCACATAATGCGGTGGGGTCGTAAAGGACACTTAATTGTTGCGGGGGTGATAGCAGTTTTGGTGGTGACTGGATTAATTCAAGCATTCTTTCCTCAAGAGGGAAGACCACCTGAAGCGCATAACACAAATGCTTCAGAATTCTTGGCAAAGTAAGTATGTAGACTAGTAAGCTATACAGTGCTCATGATTTATGGACATTATGGTCTTGTATCCAACCAAAAATGATAAAACATTTAAATTTAGCTTTTTATATTTACTTTTTCATTATAATGATATCTGTATGGAATTAATAAACTCACCCTAGTTTATCACTATAAAATAATTTTAGTATATTATAAAAGGCTGCTTTTAAGAGGATATGTATGAAAAAAAATTTATATTACCGGTTCATATTTACAAAATATGTATGTTTACTGTTTATCAGGAGAGTATTATCAGTAAAAAATAAGTCCTATCAAAAATATAAACCTTTAGTCATAAGTAAATTCAAGGGGGTCTCAAAGCCTGTTATGTACGTTTCTTACAGTACAGTTAGGCCTACTTGTATTGCAGTTGTCGAAGGGTAAAGCATTCTTATACACTATTGGTATCTAGCCCATCATGGAGGGGGGGGGGGGCAAATCATGAATTTAAGTAACTTAGAAGGGAGTAATTAATCAGCCTCTTGTAAAATATTTAAGAAATGTGAATATAAACAACTCTGAAACAGGGCAGTACACGGAATGATCACAGCTGAATTTAGAATCTTGGCCTTAGATATGGAGAAAGTTACCCAACAGTAATCATGCCAATTTTCTTAATAAAATTGAAAAGTAGAAGCCTGGCCAGTGTTAGATCTTTGGTCCCAAAACTTCCATGCGTTTAAAAATATATCGGCAATTAATCTTACTCTCCAAGAATATGTGATATAAATGATCTTATGCTTTTTCTCAGAACATATGGGTCAGTTATGAAACCAAAGATTATACATGCATGTCAAAGCAATGCAGTTGAGGTTCTGCTGATTGTACCATCTGCTGTCAACAATTTGGAGGCCCGTGCAGCAGTTAGAGTTAGCTGGCTGCCTTATTTGCCCTCCACATACCACCTTGTATTTTTCTTGGGTTTGACCGAAAATACTGTTTTACAGGTTAGTTAACTTATGTGTATATGGTACGTCTTAAGATGTTGAAGAACAATATTAATAATTTTTTTATTTCTACGAAATCACTCCACATCTCAGTTTAGGATCATAAATATGCTATTATTTGTTTGTGTGTAATAACTAGGTAACAGAAAATGACACAAGATTAGTTTGTATGTTTTAAATTTAATGTCCTTCTTCTACTGTAATATGCTAATTCCTTCAGGGACAGGTGAACGAAGAATCAAGAAAGTTCAAGGACATATTCCAAGACTCAAGATTCATCGACTCCTATTATAATCTCACGTTGAAATCTCTAGCTATTCTGCAATGGACAAATAAATTTTGTTCAAATGCTAAGTACCTCCTTAAGATTGATGATGATATGTACCTGAACATTCACAAGCTTCATCACCTAACAACCTGCATTACCCATGCTAGGAATAATTTGTATGTATCAAAAGGTGCTGCTGGTGATAGTAGAGAAACCACTGAATACAGTGAATTGAGCAATTGCTCTCTGGTTAGGCCATACAATTTTATCCACTATTATATTAATTCAGAAACTCATGAATATGAATCCTATTTCTTTGGTGGTTATCTTTATGAAAATGTAAAAGCTGATAGGAATCCAAACTCCAAGTGGTATTTGCACCCCAAATTATACTCTGCTACTACGCTTCCTCCATTCCTTTCAGGGACTGCCTATATTTTAACCACTAACCTTATACAACATCTTATTTATGCAAGTAAGTTTGAACCAGTAATTCCTTTGGAAGATGTTTACATAACTGGACTTTTAGGGAGCCAGGGATTGAAACTAAAACTAAGTCATGTCGAAGGCTGGAGTAGATTTCGACCAAGGTGGAACAGTTTGTGTTTGTTTCAAGAATTACTGACTGCACATGGGCTTTCTCCTTCAGAACTATCATCTATAACATCATCTGTCAATAACATTGAGCATGAGGAATGTGATAGATTTAGTGTTCGTCTTATGAACTACTTTAATACTCTAATATCTCACTTTTTCCCCAAGTTATCAAATGAATCTTAATAATTATAACGACACTAAAGTGAAATTGTGTTAGAAACAATACATTTGATTAATTTTACAGTTTTTTTCAGTCTCCAGAGAGAGGAGAGACCTTGTGATTTATGGTGAATAATATTTACTCCAAAATATCATTAATTAACTTCAGACTAAATATAATAACTTGGCATCAAGACTGAAAGTTAGATGGAAGGTTTTTTGTTCTGTGGAGAACATAATTACTGGTACATGCTAACAGGAAAAAAAAGACAGCTTTACAATATAAGTAGCGCTTAATTTAAAAACTACACGAAAAATCTTACTTGCACACTGAAAAACTGGAAAAAGTAAAATTTTGCTTTTGCTTCATAGCTAATACTAACACAGTATTATAATATACTGTAGTTAGTTTAATGAGAACTTTATGATATTTCTAGGCTTACTAAAGTTGTTCTCAATAGTAAGATAAAGGGAACTAGCTATTATTATTACTATTAAGTATTCTACCAGATCACCGAGCTCAAATTCTCAACTCTCATAGGAATAGCCTGGACAGCAAGGCAGAAAAAATAAAAGGGACTTGGTATAGCAGAAAAAGAAACTGTTATAGTAGGTGGTTAAATTCATTTAACAAGGTGGTAAATGAATGTTATTGTCTATAGAGAAAGTTGGAGCTAATTGTAGGGATTACTTGGCGAGTAATCCCAGCAATTAGCCCAGAGTTTTGTTACCGAAACTAGCATCCCTGCTTCTCTAATTGATCTATGGAAATTTTGTTTATATAGCCCGAGATACTGTACTTGGAAATTTTTTTTTCCAGCATCTGTTTTGAAATGGATAATTTCACATTGTTTTGTATTTAGGTAATGGATAGGCTCATAGACATGTTCAATTTATAAATGCAATATCTTGATTTGCTGATAATGCAGTGTAGTTATTTATAAGGAGTCCTCAGTATGCTCTAAATTTTGTTTATCAACTATCTATATCAGAATTTCTCTTCGTTTAAGGTCATTCTGATATGCTTACTGTTTTACAGAAGCATTAATAAGGAAAATATTACAAAAGTATCAGAAAACTTCATTACCTTCTACTGTGTATTAAATTACATTCCATTTACTAGCAACCCTGGCATTCATTAACGCTCAGAGCTAATGAAATTTAAAAGTTTACTGGTTGATACTTGTTATTTGTAGAAAGCTTTCTAAATGCAGAAAACCAATATCAGATTGATAAATAAATATAATAATAATTATGAATCTCAATGTTTAGTATTATACTTTTCTTACATGTAAGGCTCAAATAATTAGTTTAAATTGTTAAATATATTTAACAATACCAAAGATTTATATTTAGTTGTTGTGATGTTAAGCCATTATTTCTACAGGAAACAGATGGCTGTAAATAATGCTAACCACTGTGATAGAAACAATAATATTGTATGAGAAATTCCAAAACTGTACTCTTAAGAAATATACCTAACTAGTGTAATGCTTGAAGTAATTACAGTACTGCATGAAAAATTTGGCTTTTCATTCCATATCCTATTATTTCCCGTTGGAAAACTGTAGTTAACTATACAGGCATTTCATAATGCTTTAATATGACCATTAGTCTTAAATTGTATTTTTCCTAGCTATACAAACCCGTAATCATTTAATATAGGAATTCGCTTCAGCTCTGTTGAAACAGCCGAAGAGAAAGAAAACCAGGCAGTTGTGCTGATTGGTTGTCTGGCGGTATGGGGCGGATATTGATAAGGACAGTATTGCTTTAGGGAAAATTATTGCAGGACAGTATTTTCAGAGTTTTATATTAGCTTTTAGTTAGTTGATTAGATCATTGAACCAACCAGACAATACACACAGTTGCGTTTATCATGTATTGAAACACGTAAATGTTTGTAGCATAGCGTTAGGAACTTATCTGGAATTTTATAGATGTTTTTTTGTTTCACTTGCAAATAAATATTTTTTGCTTGTGAAGATAGACATTCATTCCAGAACCTTTCATCATTGTGTTCCCTTTTCGGCCACTTTTTTTTTTTTTTAAATTGAACCTGAAAATGACATCTCTAAAAAAAAATTATAAATATTCCCTTTCACCTAATGTTCTGATCCTTACTTAAACTTGAACCTATCTAACCTGAAATTTAAGCAATTCAGGTATACAGCTCATTTTTCCCAGAAATGAATCAGCGGTCACGCTACACATTCATTCAGCAAGCTCAAGGCAAGGGAAGATAAGGAGGAAGTAAGGTTCTTGCTGGGTCCCCTTGCCCAGTATAAAATCAAGGGGTGGTGCCCAGTTCATCCTTGATTGTTTACCTTTTACCCAGATTTTTGGGTAATCCACCGTTGTATATTTTTTGTGTAGTGAACGTTGGAGTGTGGTCGGTATTCGGACACTAGGCAGTTTGGGTGCTACCTCTGGCCACAGTCTGCAAGCCAATACATCATTTTTGGTACCTAGACCCAGGAAATACCAACCTTTAGGTATGGCATCGTCATCGAGCAAATGCCGAAAGGCTAAGAAGAGCCTGAACCAGGATGTAGAGTCTTGTCCAGATTGTCAGTGACCTGGCAACTCAGGTCAAGTATCTGACACTTCAAGTGGCGGCCCTGAAGGGCATTGAGCCGTCACCAACGTGCCACGTTGCCACTGGGGTCACAACCACAGTGACCACCAGTGCTCCTTCTACATCCCCAGCTTGGCCAAATATCAATGATCTGGCAATCCCTGTAACTGGAGCAGAGCCAGTGGTTGGAGGTCTCCAGCCCCCTCCAGGGTTCACACCATTACTTCCCCCTGTACCTGGCTTCTGGGAGTCTCCTCCTCTGAGTGGACTACTTGCTTCCTCGCCTGTTCTGGCAACTAACCCTGTTAGTCCACCAGAGACTGTAGCCAGTAGACTAGGGGAGCAGTTCCTTGACAACCCGGCCGAAGCCAGTAGGCCAGAAAAGGCTCCAGCAGCTACAGCTGAGGCAGTTCTTGCCAAGACAGGGGCCATCCCAAAGCACAGGCGCCAGGCTAAGAACAACACCAGACCAGCCATACCCGAAATGACATCATCATCCCAGGAGTCTAGCCGTGAAGATTCTGGTAGTGACACTTCCAGCTCCTGTCTCAAGTGTCAGCTCACACGGCACTGTCTCCACCGACCACGTCCAGTCCCTCCAGACAGAACGCAGTCTGTCTGATCTGCTTAAGGTCCTCGACTCCAAGAGGAACCCCAAGCCTGGAATCTTCCAGCTAGAAACTGGTCAGAGGTTTGCCAGATTCCTGAGGGATTTTGAGGCCTACTGTGCAAGTAAATATACCGTAGGAAGCTCTGGCCAGTGGACCGTTGATCTTGGAAGATTTCTAAAGGGAGAAATCCAGGTGTTCTCGGCCAAGGCGGGTCCCAAGATCTGGTGCCGAGAAGTCCGAGAGAGGCGTGATGCAGGTAGGAAGGCCCGGTCAGCAGTGCCACCTGTGGTGAGGGCGAACTACTGAAGATATATGCCATCCGGTTGGCCTCCCTGCACAGGTCGGCCTATCCTCGCCATAGTTTGGACCAGAGGGAGCTTAGGTGGAAGCTACTGAGAACTGTTCTGAGCAGAGCTGCGAGTTGGCTGGAACAGTCTCTGGCCACCATCAATGTCTCCGCTGGCCGTCAGGCCACTTGGCAGGATGTTCTACACCTGTTGAGTGTTCTCGACGAGGCATCCTGTCAGGGAAGCCAGAAGGTAGAGGATTTGGCCATCAGTCGTGTGGGACAGTCATTCCCCAAACCTGCACCTGTGGAAGTGCGCCTGCCACCATCGCGCACCCCGAATAGGTCTCCTCAATTCCTGAGAGGTTACTATGCATGGTGCCGAGAATCAGGGCACCTTATGGAGGAGTGTCGCAGGAGCCTCAACCTGTGCCTACGCTGTGGCTCGGCTAACCATCATGTCGCACAGTGTGGACGACAGGCACTGCTTATAAGCAGATCACCTGTCCAGAACACAGCTAATGCCCGCAGCCCTGGGAGGGAGACCATCTCTGTCCAGACTCCTTCAAGGTGGAGAGCAGTACTGGTGAGTGCTACTCCGACCCTGTCGTCCTAATCTGAATCAACCAGTAGCCGGGAGAGCTAAGATGGGAGCGAGTCCAGTGCTTCTTCTCGGACTGTGGAGAAGAAGAAGAGGAAGAGCAAGAGAGCAAAGCCCAGGAAGCCAAGAACTGAGGAGTATCACAGGGCTTTAAACACCAAGCCTTCGATGTAGAAGATGGGGCTACATCGAAGGAGGGTGTGAGTGCTAGGGTGCGTACTCCTAGAATTACGGTGGCAGCCATGGAAGTCTCGATTTCCAAGGTTACCCCTCAACCTGGAAAGGTCACTACACCTCCAATGGCTCTTTCAGGATTGGCCAGTGATAACCTGTCCTCGACACAATCCAGAGCTTCTCCAACTGACTCCTCCAGGGAGGAAGCAGGAACTGAGGCTGTATTGAAAACCCTTCGTAGGGTTAACCTGGCACAGTTGGCTCCTGTACCACTCATGGTCGTCCCAGTGACCATGTCTGAGTTTCCATCGGGAGAGTTGGATGTTCTCATTGACCCAGAGCTGAGGTCAACCTCCTGTCATCGAGAGTTGTACAGGATTACCCGCTGCAGATGGTACTCAACACCATTGGTCTGAAGGGTTTAAAGCAAACAGGACCTAAGACCTTAGGTACTGTACTGTTGACCCCTATACTGCATGGAATGACATTTGCCCCGAGTGTGTTCCATGTAGTGCTTTCAGGGACTATGGCTTTGCACGTAGAGCTTGGTTACCAGTTCTTAAGAGCAAATGGGGTGATAGTTGACGGAGCCCGAAATCGGCTGAGCATTGGCAGTACTCCCCAAGAGCCTCTTTGGGAGTATTATGTCTCGATACATGGAGCCTGTTGTCAGCAAGTGCTTTACGCACTTGAGGTCCATGCAGCCGATTCAATAAGGATTGCTAGTACAGTACTTGTTCCAGTTACTGTAAACTTTCTTGAGGTCCATGCAGCAGATTCAATAAGGATTGCCAGTATCAAGCCAGTACTTGTTCCAGTTACTGTAACTTTCTGGACTTGACACCTCTTTTAGGTGCCCTGCTTGTCCGACCAACTATTGGCCGGAAATGTATTATGATGGCGACATCATAACCCCTGGTCTGTCAAGGAAAGTTACAGCAATCCCTGGCGTCCTCGAACCGAAAGATGGAAAAGCCTCAGTTTTAATCAAGGGTTCATCTGAAGAATCTGCCAAGATCAAGAAGGGCGATCTCTTGGGGAAGGTGTTCACCATGGCAATGGTGGATGCTCCTCTATCCTGCCTGATAGCACAGGAGTGTGACCAGACTCATGAACCGAGTGTATTGGAAGAGATAGACAATCTGTCTATCTCTGACGAACTGGACTCTTCTCAGAAGGACCAGTTTTGTCAAATGCTTCGACGTTATCTTCTGGTCATCAGTACTGGTGACGATGATATGGGAGAGAGCTCAAGCAGACTAATACGTATCCACCTGTATGACGAGACGCCCATTTATCAGAGGGTTCGACGGTTTGCCAAATCCGTCACTGATGCCATCGAGGAACAGTGCAAGGAGTTGCATGAACTGGGTATTATTGGACCCAGCATCTCTCTTTGGTCTTCACCCATTGTTCCAGTCTGAAAAAAGGACAATAGTATACGGTTGTGTGTGGACTATCGTAGACTGAATAAGGTGACTGTCTCTGATAAGTTTCCGATGCCTAACATGGCCGATTCTGTATTTGGACTTCAAGGTGTCAAATACTTTACAACCCTTGACCTGGTTCGTGGATACTACCAGTTACCGTTGGCAGAGGAGAGTAAAGTATACACAGCTTTCTCTACCGCCTTTAGACACTGGCAGTTCAGACGCTTATTGTTTGGACTGAAAAATGCACCTGCAGTGTTCCAGAGAGAAATGCAGAGTATTATCCAAGAGTTCCCGAAAGCCAAGGTGGTTGTCTACATTGATGACATCTTGATACTTGGGTCTTCTTTCGAGGAACACCTGAAACTGGTAGAACGAGTTTTGGCTACTCTCCAGAAGCGCGGACTCAAGATAAAACTCGGGAAGTGTTCTTGGGTTCAAGCCGAGGTCCAGTATCTTGGTCATCTGGTTGGACGTTCTGGTATGCATAAGCTACCAGAATCCATCCAGAAAGTGGAGGACTTCCCTAAACCGACCACTGTTCGTGAGCTACTGGGATTCCTGAGACTGGTAAACTTCCAACGGAAGTTTATTCCCATGTGCTTACAGATAGCAAAACCATTATCTGCAAAGACTGGAGGACGAAAATCCCAAGGGACTAGGAAACTGAAGTGGACTGCAGAAATGGACGGTGCCTTTGTGCACTTGAAGGAACTGATCAAGGAGGACATTATGTTGTCATACCCTGACTACTCCGCTGATGCTAAGCCCTTGGAGTTGTTTGTTGATGCTTCGGGTGAGGGTGCTGGTGCTTGTCTTTGCCAGGAGTCCTTGGAGCATCCAGGGGAGCGTCGGGTGATAGCGTACGACTCCATGACTTTCCTTGACTGCGAGACCTGTTACTCTACCATTGAGCGTGAGTTGGCTGCTCTGTGATGAGGGGGTAAAAACCTTCAGGGCCTTCCTCTATGGTCAGTTCTTCGTGATTCATTCTGATCACCGTCCCCTGATATACCTTCATGACATGAAGATGGTGGACAGTCGTCTAGCACAGACACTGGAGGACCTGTCCGAATTTAACTTTATTGTTAACTACTGTTCAGGTGATTAGAATGCTGCAGCAGACTAGTTATCCCGCTGGCCCGCATTAACTGTCTGTCTGTTTGCTACTGAACCCAGCACTCCCAAGTTGCCTACTGGACTGGCCTTGTATAAGGAGGTTCGTGGTGCTTCAGATTTTCTCATAGAATCCTTGGAGCTAGTCGTGAACTGCTGGACGGAAGGGTTAGGTGTTGCACCCGACTCTCAGCTGAAGGGAGCCAATCTCCGGGATGCCTTAGTTCAGCAGTTTCTGAAAGACGCCGGTCGACTAGGCTTCAAACTGGACAAGACTAGCAGGAACAGGATTAGGGCAATGTGTTTTCCAGGCACAGTTCCAGCTCTGGAGTTGCTCTTGGCAGCATCTAAGCTATTGAACCTGGAAATCTGGGTACATTGGGGTCCCACTTGTCCCGTAGTCTATTGTGATCCATCCGTGATTGAGCCTCAGTGTGTGCATCTTCATTTTAACCCTCTGATCGAGCTCCGCAATTACGTCCCTCCAACTGACGTGATTCTGGGCCATAAGGCGGAGGTAAAATATCGTGTGCCTGACGCTGAGGGCTTGGTCACTGATGATCAGGAAGCGCCGGAGGATTGTCCTGTTATCCAGTACGTGACAGAAAAGGCACCTCGTCAGTGCAATTGTACCCATGTGTCTCAACACTCAGCAGTAGGTATAGTAATGATACAGGAGACCTTATTCTATGCTCTTGTTGATACAGGAGCACAGGTTTGTCTTGTGAATGAGTCAGTACTGAGCCAACTTGGCATAGAGTACCAGGTACTGTCAGGAGAACAGCTAGAGGGGTTGACTGGTTCCTCCACCAGCATTCTAGGCTACGTCCAGTTAGAGGTGAAGTGTCCTTCCGGGTGGAGGCTACCGCTGTTTAACTATGCGGTGGTAGCTGCCAAAGACATTAACTTTTGTTTTGTTCTTGGTATGAATCTACTGGATGCAGCCTACCTGACACTGGATTCACCCCGAGAACAGTTGGAGTATGACCACACTTCTGTTCTTCAGTTGTCTCCCAAGGTACTCTCAGTCTCCTCCCTGCATACTGAGACCACTGTTATGAAGGTAACTGACCGTGAACCTGATCGGGGAGTGTTCTCCGGAAATGCTCTTCTGTCCTTTAGTCAGGTGTCCAAGATCAAAGGAGATCATCGACAGATTCAATCTGTCATTAAGATGATCTTCTCTGGGGTTTCTGCATCTTGAGTTCCACGCTTCTATCTACCCTATAGATCTTAGTCTGACCTGAAAGTACACCAGGGTTTGCTAGTGAAGCAGAACCCAGACGGCTCGGTAGTCCCAGTAGTCACCTTCAATGTCCTGATTATTATTATTATTATTATTATTACTATCCAAGCTACAACCCTAATTGGAAAAGCAAAATGCTATAAGCCCAGGGGCTCCAATAGGGAAAAATAGCCCAGTGAGGAAAGGAAATAAGGAAATAAATAAGTGAAGAGAACAAATTAACAGTAAATCATTCTAAAAAAAGTAACAACGTCATAACAGATATGTCATATATAAACTATTAACAACTTCAAAAACAAATACTGTATGTCATATATAAACTATAAAAAGACTCATGACCGCCTGGTCAACAAAAAAGCATTTGCTCCAACTTTGAACTTTTGAAGTTCTACTGATTCAACAGCCCGATTAGGAAGATCATTCCACAACTTGGTAACAGCTGGAATAAAACTTCTAGAGTACTGCGTGGTATTGAGTCTTATGATGGAAAAGGCCTGGCTATTAGCATTAACTGCCAGCCTAGTATTACGAACAGGATAGAATTGTCCAGGGAGATCTGAATGTAAAGGATGGTCAGAGTTATGAAAAATCTTATGCAACATGCATAATGAACTAATTGAACGACGGTGCCAGAGATTAATATCTAGATCAGGAATAAGAAATTTAATAGACCGTAAGTTTCTGTCCAACAAATTAAGATGAGAATCAGCAGCTGAAGACCAGACAGGAGAACAATACTCAAAACAAGGTAGAATAAAAGAATTAAAACACTTCTTCAGAATAGATTGATCACCGAATATCTTAAAAGACTTTCTCAATAAGCCAATTTTTTGTGCAATTGAAGAAGACACAGACCTTATATGTTTCTCAAAAGTAAATTTGCTGTCGAGAATCACACCTAAAATTTTGAAAGAGTCATACAAATTTAAAGAAACATTATCAATACTGAGATCCGGATGTTGAGGAGCCACCGTCCTTGACCTACTTACAATCATACTTTGAGTTTTGTTAGGATTCAACTTCATACCCCATAACTTGCACCATACACTAATTTTAGCTAGATCTCTATTAAGGGATTCACCAACCCCAGGTCTACATTCAGGGGATGGAATTGATGCAAAGAGAGTAGCATCATCTGCATATGCAACAAGCTTATTTTCTAGGCCAAACCACATGTCATGTGTATATAGTATGAAAAGTAATGGGCCAAGAACACTACCCTGTGGAACACCGGATATCACATTCCTATACTCACTATGGTGCCCATCAACAACTACTCTTTGAGATCTACTACTTAAAAAATCAATAATAATGCTAAGAAACGACCCACCCACTCCCAACTGTTTCAGTTTGAAAACAAGGGCCTCATGATTAACACGGTCAAAGGCAGCACTAAAATCAAGGCCAATCATACGAACTTCACGACCACAATCAAGGGATTTCTGTACTGCATTGGAGATTGTAAGAAGGGCATCACATGCTCCAAGGCCTTTACGAAAACCAAATTGCAAACTAGGGAATAGATGATTACCTTCAGCAAACCTATTAAGACGTTTTGCCAGAAGACGTTCAAAAACTTTAGATAATATGGGAGTTATGGAAATTGGGCGGTAATCAGTGGGACTTGAGCTACCACAAACACATTTACATAGAGGAGTAACATTACCAATTCTCCAACAAGTGCTAAAAGCTCCTCTTCTTGCTAACTTGCGCAAAATAACAGATAACTTTGGAGCTAAGAAATCTGCGGTCTTTATAAAAAACAAAGGAAAAATACCATTTGGGTCTACACCTCCATAAGCATCAAGGTCCATCAACAGAGCTTTAATCTCACGAGATCGAAAAGCTAAACTAGTTAGTTTAGCCTCAGGAAAACAGGAATGAGGAAGTTCAAGTTTTTCATTACTCTGTTTACTGTCAAAAACATCAGCCAAAAGGGTTGCCTTTTCCTTTGGACAGTGAGTGACTGAGCCATCTGGTTTAAGTAAAGGAGGAACTGCTGCATCTACACCAAAGAGTGCAGATTTAAGGGTAGACCACCATTTATGTTCCTGAGTTGTACCAGAGAGGGTTTCTTTTATGATTAAATTGTACTCCTTTTCAGTTGAGGCATAAACTCTCTGAGCAAAAGCTCGAAGCTGAGTATAGTTGTTCCAGGTCAAATCTGATCTGTTACCCTTCCAAAGGTGATAGGCCTCCTGCTTCTCCAAATAAGCACGTCTACAATCATCATTGAACCACGGTTTGTCCTTCATTCGGTACCTTAGCACACGAGAAGGGATACGCCTATCAATTATGTTGAATAGATTCTCATTCAAAGAGACAACAGGATCTACACTATTATATAATTGTGACCAATTCAAGCACAAAAGATCATGCAAAATTCCATTCCAGTCTGCTTGGGATTTCATATAAATTTTACAGGAATATGATATATCAGGGACAGGCTGCTCAGTCTTCACTAATAATGAAATCAAGGCATGATCAGAAGTCCCGACTGGAGAATCAACCTTACTAGTTATAACGCCAGGGGAGTCAGTGTATACGAGGTCCAAGCAATTACCAGACCTGTGAGTAGCTTCATTTATGATTTGCTCACAGCCTGATTCAGAGGCAAAGTCTAAAGCTCTTAAGCCATGGCGATCGGTAGGAGAGATAGAACTTAACCACTCCCTATGGTGAGCATTAAAATCACCAACAAAGACAAAAGAAGCCTTTCTATCATCTTCTTGTATCTTAGCCATAATGGTAAGAAGACAATCGAAGATAGAATCATCCATGTCTGGATTCCGGTAGATCGAACACAAATAAAAGTTGTTATGCCTGCCACAAACTTTTATTACCTGAATCTCATGACATCCACATTGATAGCAGGACTTATGAGAAGCAGGGTACTCGGTCCTAATATACACCGCCATTCCCCTGGCCCTAGGAATGGCATCACGTTTCAGCATTATTGGCTTCTTAAAACCAGTTATAAGGAGCTCAGATGAGTGCCTCATATTAGAAACCAAAGTTTCTGAGCACAAAAGAATATCATACTGTCTGGACGCAACTGTAAGGTCTTGGATATTAGCATGAAGACCACGAATATTGCAATACAGAAGACGACATTGACGAAATCTAGGACGTACTGGTCCCGGATTTTGCTCAATGTCTCCAGACAGCATAAGAATTAATAGAAATAAGAAAGAGACATCATACTTAAAAACTAGATTAACAAGAATTATAACAAAAACAATATGTACAGAATAATAAAAAAAGTGATTGATGATACCCATAGACTATAGTAAAAAGTCGGAAAAACTGGTCAACATGGAGGAGCCGATACACCATGCAAGGCTAAATACCCTCCAGGATAGCCACTTCAACTGAAGGGAGGACAGTAAGGATGGTTTTGAGAAGAAAAAATCAGAAAAAGGAAAAGACAACCTCTTGATAAACCACCAGGCATCCATGGCCCTTCTATTAAGCCTGCCCAACACACCATTTCAAAAAAACAAGAGGAAGAAAAAAAAATAAGATAGAATAGAGTGCCCGAGTGTACCCTCAAGCAAGAGAACTCTAACCCAAGGCAGTGGAAGACCATGGTACAGAGGCTATGGCACTACCCAAGACTAGAGAACAATGGTTTAATTTTGGAGTGTCCTTCTCCTAGAAGAGCTGCTTACCATAGCTAAAGAGTCTCTTCTACCCTTACCAAGAGGAAAGTACACTGAACAAATTGCAGTACAGTAATTAACCCCTTGGGTGAAGAAGTGTTGTATCTCATTGTTGTCAGATGTATGAGGAAAGACGAGAATATGTAAAGAATAGGCCAGACTATTCTGTGTAAGTGTAGGCAAAGAAAAAATAAGCCGTGACTAGAAAGAGGGATCCAATGCATTACTGTCTGGCCAGTCAAAGGATCCAATACCTCTCTAGTGGTAGTATCTCAACGGGCGGCTGGTGCCCTGGCCAACCTACTACCTACCTCATTTCACTGACCAGATTGACCTAGTTGCCGAGACACACCTCCAGAATGCTCACTGGGGGATCAGAAAAATGATTGCAATGCTCCGTCGACTCGTCTGGCACAAATCTTTAATTAATGTAATCAGAGATATGTGCCGGACCTGTTGGGAATGTCAGACTTGTAAGGTTTCAAGAAAGGTGGTTGCCCCGCCGACCTTGAAAATAGTGACCTCTTCTCCTTTTGAATTGGTTGCTATGGACCTTGTGAGTCTCCCAACAACCAGTACTGGTTATATTGGGTGTCTGATGGTAGTCGACCATTATTCCAAGTGGGTGACGGCAGTACCCATAAGGAATAAGAAGAGCAGTACGATATGCCAGGCGCTTGAAGACCGAGTTTTTCCTTTTATTCCTCGAGTTCCAGTCTGGATATTGACTGATAACCGCCCTGAGTTTATTTCCCAGGAATTTACTGAGTTGTTGGAGCAGTACAATGTTGTACATGTGAAAACAACTCAGTATAAACCCTCTAGTAATGATGCAGTGGAGCGGGTCAATCGTACCATTGGTGAGTTACTGAGGGTGATTTCCGGGGAATCTAGGAAATGGGACCAATACTTATCCCGAGCAGTTCTCAGCTACAACTATTCCCACCACACTGAGATTGGCTGTACTTCAGCTGAGAACATACTGAAGGGTGATCACGAGGTTGATAGTATCCCGTTGCTGTCAGCAGAAAAGAGTGACCCATGGGCTCAAGGACATCCTCGGTACAAACCGTTTAAAGAGGGTTCTCTGGTGCTTAAAAAAGTGCACCTGTTGGGACACCTGACGAACAAGCTCATCCCCAGGTTTGAGGGGGTATTCCGTGTTACTAAGGTACACGAGAATAAGGTCACCTATGAGCTGCAGAGACTGCCAGATGGTGAACTGGTAAGAGCTCACCATATCCAGTTAAAGGCCTGGTTTGAACCTCCAGTTTATCTTAGGCGGCACTTTCTCTGGTATCCGAAGGGTCCTGATCCTGTAACAGAGACTCGGAATAGTCCAGAACTCGTAGATGATAGTCCTACTTCCTCTGAAGTCTCTGAGAGTTCTGGTTCTAGTACTGATGGCGACTCCTATGGGGTGGCTGCAGTTGTTGCATCCTACCTTTTGTCCGGCGATTGTAACAAGTCCCAACAACAGAGGAAAAGTCACCATCCTACTAGAGCTATTACTCAGCCTAAGCCCATTCTTAAGCCAGCAAGGACTTACGAGAGAAAAAAAAGCACTGGATGCTTGGTTATATCCTCCAGAAAATTGTGATGAGACTCCTGTATTAAAGCCTGAATCGTTTCGAGATCGTTTGGTCCTCCAACTGTGGGAGAACAGCCCCACTGAAATGTGTGAAACCCCAATTTTGTCTACCGAATCGGTGGTTCACTCTCCTGTGCCTGAACTTCCAACACCCCACCTCGTAGCTTCCTCTTTCCGAGAGGAAGGTGTCGTTCATCCTCCAGGGAGTTGGGAATTCTGGGAAGTTTCCAGTATTCCGTTATTGGAACTACTTTCTATTGGCTCCAAGAGTCCCAGTCCAGATTGGTCAAGACCTGCTAGTTTAGAAAAGCCGTTTCCAAATCGGCAGTGTCTATTCATCCTGATTATGACTTTCTCGGCTTTTTGCCCCTTGATTGTGATGACCGCCTGTCGCCTGAAGATCCCACCTCAAGTGGATTTAGTCCTCCATGGACTAGGTCAAAAGGTCCTGTTCTTGACCTACCTTTAATTCAGCCTCAAGTCCTGGAGTGGAGACCTCATTTCACTGACCAGATGAATACTATAGATAGGGAACCATCCTCCATTCCTGAGTCGCCTCAGAATTCAAACCCTTTCCGACATTCTGATGGTAGATTAAAACACCGGTCAGAGCTCGAGGCTGAAGTGGCACAGTCAGGTGTATCTAACCTGAACGCTACAACACGGTTTGGGTCAACCGAAACACAACTTTGCCCTGAGTCATCGCCTGATTTTTCGGGATTTTTATTGTCCTCTTCTGAGTTTACGGATTCTGTCTCTGGTTTACCTCAAAGAATGTCGATCACCCGCAAATACCAACTGTTATGCGAGGTTATCGATCGATTAAAGACACCCAGCTTGTACCTGGAGAGTCGCCGGCTTAGCCTGTGTCCGGTGCTTCGAGAAGTTGATATAGCTCGCCAGCAAATTGTTGAATCCCGGCGCATGTCCCGAGACAGAATTTTGAGACTCGGAAGAAAAACTATAAATCTGACCCCTGAATTAAATTTTGAACAGTTTTTTTAGGAAGTTTTGATAGTAATTACAATTTTTTTTTTAATATTAGTCATTAGTATGGCTGGTGTATCTCGAGTAGATAGGGTTAGGAAGGAAGTACAGTGGAACCTCTACATACGATCTTAATTCGTTCCAGAAACTGCTTCGTATGTTAAAACAATCGTATGTTGGAGCAAATATTCCCATAAGAATACACTGTAATTTGTATAATTCGTTCCACAGACCAAAAACATATAATAAGTCCTTAATAAATTATTACATATAATTACACATAACAATAACATAATTGCATAATATGAAAGAAAGATGTAAAAAAGATAATTATAAAGAAATAATAAATAAAAAAATGTGTTTTTATTGTCACTTTACCTTAGAGACAGGCTAAAGCAGGTGTAAGAATTGCTACGCAGGGGAGACTGACGATCGGCGAGAAGGTACAGATGGTGACTTTAAAAAAGTCCTCTCTCTATTTCTGTTTCTCTCTAAACAAAGCATTAACATATTCTTTAAATAAATTCTCTCTCTCTCTCTTGTTCTTCTTCACTGTTAGTGTTAGAGACGTCTATTAATTTTTCTGAGAGAGAGAGAGAGAGAGAGAGAGAGAGAGAGAGAGAGAGAGATTAAATAAAAATGTGTTGTGTACATATGATTCTCAACAGCATCAACGAGTTGAAAGACAATTAAATGTAACTAAAAAAAGCAATACTGTATCAGCGAATCTGAATTCCTTTATCAACTAAAACGAATATAGATACAAATACACTCGTGTGCGTATGCACAAACACACACACACAGGTGTAGGAATTCCTACGCAGGAGGAGACACGATCGGGGAGGATGTAGAGATGGTGACTGCGATAACGTACCGTAACTTACACTACGGAAACTTTTATCTAACTTAGCTTATTTATTTTCTTTATTTTTATATTTCATATTTTTTACATTTTTTTCTTTGGATTTTTCATTTTAATCACTTTCTGTAATGAGTTACGGTACGTTATCGCAGTCACCATCTCTACCTCCTCCCCGACCGTCTGTCTCCTACTGCGTAGCAATTCCTACACCTGTGTGTGTGTGTTTGTGCAGACGCACACGAGTGTGTTTGTATCAATATTTGTTTTAGTTAATAAAGGAATTCAGATTCGCTGATATTACTTTCTTAGTTAAATTTAATTGTCTTTCAACTCGTTGATGCTGTTAAAAATCATATGTACTCTAAACACATTTTTGTCTAATCTCTCTCTCTCTCTCGGAAAAAAAAATAATAGACGTCTCTCACACTCTAACATCGAAGAAGAACAAGAGAGAGAGAGAGAGAGAGAGAGAGAGAGAGAGAGAGAGAGAGATTTTATTTAAAGAACATGTTAATGCTATGTTTAGAGAGAAACAGAAATAATGAGGACTTTTTTAAAAGAGCTTGTTAATGCTATCTTAGTTTTCTTTGCTTCACTTTTTTCTTTCTTTCTGTTCATCACGCTGGCCCTTCTCACAAATGATCGTTGCCAAGAATCTCTTTGTCCTTTATCCCTATCAACAAAAGGCGTTCCATCTCTTCCAGGGTATTGCTACGATGTCTTGTAATAATGGTGATCCCCTTCGATGATTTGACTGCTTTAATGGCTGCCTTCTGCTTGATGATCGTAGGCCTATTCCGGCCATATTGTTTAGCCATTTCACTCACATGCACACTGCTCTCATGTTTTTCTGTAATTTCTTGCTCCAATTCTAATGAAAGAATTGCCTTCTTCCTCTTCTCACCACTACCTGTACTCAAACTTAGCTTCTTAGGCACCATGATTATAGGTAAAATCAAAAAGGAAATGTCAGAAAAGGAAGAAGATAAGCACTGTTAATAACAGACCAAACAGAGGACAACCACACGATACACACAAGAACAGAGAACAGAGCACTCGACGCTCAATGGCGTCCTCTTCATCGGATGTTGGAGCATGACTTCGGGTGTCGAGACAAAAATTTGATGGAATTTTACTTCGGATGTTTGAACAATCGTATGTAAAGACAATCGTATGTAGAGGTTCCACTGTAGTGAGGGTGAGAACGGGTGTAAGAAATGAGTTAGCAGCTAGAGTGGATATGAATGTGTTGAGGTGGTTTGGCCATGTTGGGAGAATGGAAATGGCTGTCTGCTAAAGAAGGTGATGAATGCAAGAGATGACGGAAGAAGTACAAGAGGAAGGCTAAGATTCGGGTGGATGGATGGAGTGAAGGAAGCTCTGGGTGATAGGAGGATAGATGTGAGAGAGGCAAGAGAGCATGCTAGAAATATGATATTTTAATTATAAAATAAATTTTTGAATATACTTACCCGGTGAATATATAATAGCTGCAACTCTGCGGCTCGACAGAAAACACACTCAAAAAACTCGCGAGCGATCGCTATGAAGGTTGCGGGTGTGCCCACCAGCGCCAACTGTCGGCCAGATACCACTCTTGCATGTAAACAAACCCTTCAATTCTTCTCGTCCCGCTGCGTCTCTATTGGGGAGGAAGGGAGGGTCATTTAATTTATATATTCACCGGGTAAGTATATTCAAAAATTTATTTTATAATTAAAATGTTATTTTGATAATAAAATAAATTTTTGAATATACTTACCCGGTGATTATATAGCTGCAACTCTGTTGCCCGACAGACAACTCTACGGTAAAAACTCGCCAGCGATCGCTACACAGGTTGCGGGTGTGCCCAACAGCGCCATCTGTCGTCCAGATACCCAGTACTCAATGTAAACAAAGACTCAATTTTCTCCTCGTCCCACTGCGTCTCTATTGGGGAGGAAGGGAGGGTCCTTTAATTTATAATCACCGGGTAAGTATATTCAAAAATTTATTTTATTATCAAAATAACATTTTTCAATATTTAACTTAGCCGGTGATTATATAGCTGATTCACACCCAGGGGGGTGGGTAGAGACCAGCAATATATGTTTACACTTTTATGAGCTAAGAGTTTTTATTTCATTTTAGAAGTTATCAAAATAACAAAAACAAAATAAATAGGTACCTGGTAAGGAAGTCGACTTGAACAATTACTCTGCCTTTTAAGTACGTCTTCCTTACGGAGCCTCGCGATCCTCTTAGGATGCTGATCGACCCCTAGGATCTGAAGTATCAAGGGTTGCAACCCATACAACAGGACCTCATCAAAACCCCTAATCTAGGCGCTCTCAGAAATGACTTTGACCACCCGCCAAATCAACCAGGATGCGAAAGGCTTCTTAGCCTTCCGGACAACCCAGAAAACAACAATAAAAACATTTCAAGAGAAAGATCAAAAGGGTATGGAATTAGGGAATTGTAGTGGTTGAGCCCTCACCCACTACTGCACTCGCTGCTACGAATGGTCCCAGTGTGTAGCAGTTCTTGTAAAGAGACTGGACATCTTTCAAGTAAAATGACGCGAACACTGACTTGCTTCTCCAATAGGTTGCGTCCATTATACTTTGCAGAGATATATTTTGCTTAAAGGCCACGGAAGTTGTTACAGCTCTAACTTCGTGCGTCTTCACCTTAAGCAAAGTTCGGTCTTCCTCACTCAGATGTGAATGAGCTTCTCGTATTAACAATCTGATAAAGTCTGACCAAGCATTCTTTGACAAAGGCAAGGATGGTTTCTTAACTGAACACCATAAAGCTTCAGATTGGCCTTGTAAAGGTTTAGTACGCTTTAAATAGAACTTAAGAGCTCTAACAGGGCATAAGACTCTTTCTAGTTCATTGCCTACGATCTCCGATAAGCTGGGGATATCGAAAGATTTAGGCCAAGGCCGAGAAGGCAGCTCATTTTTGGCTAGAAAACCAAGTTGTAGCGAACAAGTGGCTTTTTCTGACGAAAATCCTACGTTCTTGCTGAAGGCATGAATCTCACTGACTCTTTTAGCCGAGGCTAAGCATACCAGGAAAAGAGTCTTAAGAGTGAGATCTTTCAGGGAGGCTGATTGTAACGGCTCCAACCTGTCTGACATGAAGAATCTTAGTACCACGTCTAAATTCCATCCAGGGGTAGCCAAACGACGCTCCTTGGTGGTCTCAAAAGACTTAAGGAGGTCTTGCAGATCTTTATGTTTGGAAAGATCTAAGCCTCTATGCCGGAAGACCGATGCCAACATGCTTCTGTAGCCCTTGATAGTGGGAGCTGAAAGGGATCGTCCTTTTCTCAGGTATAAGAGAAAAACAGCTATTTGAGCTACAGAGGTACTGGTCGAGGATACAGAAACTGACTTGCACCAGTCTCGGAAGACTTACCACTTCGATTGGTAGACTCTAATGGAAGAAGCTCTCCTTGCTCTAGCAATCGCACTGGCTGCTTCCTTCGAAAAGCCTCTAGCTCTCGAGAGTCTTTCGATAGTCTGAAGGCAGTCAGACGAAGAGCGTGGAGGCTTTGGAGTACCTTCTTTACGTGTGGCTGACGTAGAAGGTCTACCCTTAGAGGAAGACTACTGGGAACGTCTACTAACCATCGAAGTATCTCGGTGAACCATTCTCTCGCGGGCCAGAGGGAAGCAACTAACGTCAACCTTGTCCCTTCGTGAGAGGCGAACTTCTGCAGTACCTTGTTGACAATCTTGAACGGTGGGAATGCGTAGAGATCCAGATGTGACCAATCTAGGAGGAAAGCATCTATATGTATTGCTGCTGGGTCCGGGACTGGAGAGCAATAGATTGGAAGCCTCTTGGTCAGCGAGGTTGCAAAGAGATCTATGGATAGTTTTACCCCAAGTGGCCCAAAGTCTCTTGCACACATCCTTGTGGAGGGTCCATTCAGTTGGAATTACTTGTCCTTTCCGACTGAGACAATCTGCTATGACGTTCAAGTCGCCTTGGATGAACCTCGTTACTAGGGAGATGTCTTGACCTTTTGACCAGATGAGCAGGTCCCTTGCGATCTCGTACAACGTCAGTGAGTGGGCACCTCCTTGTTTGGAGATGTACGCCAAGGCCGTGGTGATGTCCGAGTTAACTTCCACCACTTTGCCTCGAAGGAGAGACTTGAAGCTTTTCAAGGCCAGATGTACTGCCAACAGCTCCTTGCAGTTGATATGCATGCTCCTCTGACTCGAGTTCCACAGTCCTGAGCATTCCCGACCGTCTAGTGTCGCGCCCCAGCCCACGTCCGATGCGTCCGAGAAGAGAACGTGGTTGGGAGTCTGAACAGCCAGGGGAAGACCCTCTCTTAGGTTGATATTGTCCTTCCACCAAGTCAGACAAGACTTTATCTTTTCGGAAACCGGGATCGAGACCGCTTCTAGCGTCTTGTCCTTTTTCCAGTGAAAAGCTAGATGGTATTGAAGAGGACGGAGGTGTAGTCTTCCTAGTGACACAAATTGTTCCACGGATGACAGCGTCCCTACCAGATTCATCCACAGCCTGACTGAGCAGCGTTCCTTCTTCAGCATCTTCTGGATGGATAGCAGGGCTTGATCTATTCTGGGGGCTGATCGTCTTGTTGTTCAGCAACGTCCTCATCAGAGGGTTCCTCATCCGAAAACTGATGAGGAAACGGCAACGGAGTGGGCAACGTCTGGCTCGCTGAGTCCGGTCGCACTGTTGGATGCGTGACGGAGCCGGACGCAACATCATGGAACTGCTGCACAGTCTGTGAACTGTCAACAACCATGGGTGCGCGAGGAAGCACAGCGTCAACCCGAGACTGTCTAGACCGTCTGGGTTGTGCAGTCAACACCCTACCGGGTTGCTGAGGTTGACGCACTGCGTCAAAACAAGTCACCTCTGCTGGTTGTTGAACGTCCTGAACGTCAACAACCACCTCCGAGCGTTGCTTAACGTCAACGTGCGGCTGGCAACCCACACTGGGTCGCATCGGTGGAGGAACCACCTCAACTGGCAGACGCGAGTAGGTTACCTCAGCGTCAACAGGGCGCACAACCGACCGGTTGGAAGGTTGTTGGCCAGAAGGTTCGGAAGCAACCTTCTCCGCATTAAAGTCCTCTATCAAGGACGCAAGCTTGGACTGCATGTCTTGCAGCAAAGCCCATTTAGGGTCTACGGGAGCAGGTGTGGCAACAGACGGGGTTAGCGACTGAGGCGGTACCGCTTACCATCCCTGAAAGCCTTGTTATGCATGACATAATTGTACAGCAAAACTTCAAAGGCTCGAAAACAGCTGTGAAGTTGACCTGTAAACAACTTGGAGCGTCTCCTGGCCAGGCGCCAGGGAGAGTCTACGAGAATTAAGAAGTCTATCTGGGCAGAGGCATGAACTCCCAAGCCGAGAACTTCTCTCGTGTCATATCAGACTCTCGCTCTATAAACCAGTTTAAAAGAAGGGAAAGCAAAGGCTGTATCCCCCAAACTCCTCCTGGTGAAAAACCAGTCGCCTAGCCAACATAAAGCTCTCTAGGAGAGCGAGAGAGCACTAGCTTAAAAACAACGGCTTCGAAGTAGCTAGGCCTAGTGTAAGCTCTGACGTTTAGGCGAACGAGGAGCAGCAGTTACAAAAAGATCCGGACAAAGATCCTTAAAAAAATCATCATGATTTAATTAAAGTCCATAGGAGGCTAAGCAGCTTTAGGCTCCTCTCCATCTGACAGAGTCCTCAAGGGAATATCAGTAGGAGGGGGAACAGCAACTTCCTCATCCACAGGAACCTTGTCCGATAAAAGCCGAGTCTCAAGCAAGGGAGAGACCTACCGTGGTGGCAATGCTTTACAAGCAGAGTCCACACTCACTGGTGCATTAGTAGCGGACCAGAACGCAACGTCATGTAACTGCTTGACAGTCTGTGAACTGTCAACAACTGAACTGTCAACCACAACAGGTGCGTGAGGACGCACAGCGTCCACTCGAGACTGCTTTGACTGCCTAGACTGAGCAGTCAAAACAACTCTAGAATGCGGAGGTTGACGCACAGCGTCAAAACAAGTCAACTCCGATTGTTAGTGAACGTCTTGAACGTCAACAGGAGCATCAGCAAGTGGCCTAACGTCCAAATGCGGCTGAAAAACCACACGAGACCGCATCGAGTGTGGTTCTAAACAACCTGACTGACATGACTAAGCTACGCCAACGTCAACAGTAAGCACAAAGGAACGTTAGGTTGGCTGAAAGCCAGGATATCGATGAGATAAACGGCTAGACTCAACGGACTAATCGGCAGAATAGTCTTCCATAAGGGAGGCAAGCATATACTGCATGTCTTGCCATACAACCCATTAAGGATCAACGGAAATGGTTGTGGTAAGAGACGAGGGTAACGTCTGTGACCGCAACACTTTGCCAACAAAATAAGACTCTCGGAGTCTGTGTTACGCTTTTGTTAGGCGGCGAGCAGTTATCCGATGACTGCATAGGGTCAGAGCTGTCCTAATGGTTGTAACCAGGACGCTGGACCTGTCCTGAAAGGACTGACTTTCGCTTAAGGGCTTCGAAACCTTGTGACAGGTTTCTTATGCAAAAAGCCTTCGGATGACGAGGAGAAACAACGTCTCTCTCGTCTTATGGTAGGGGAGATCTTGGTAAGATACACCCGATACCATAGAGGGAAAACGTCTGTTCGTTGATCAAGGCCTCTCGAACCCATAAGTCGTTTGACATTACTTCTCCCCTGGGCTTGGGAGCATGCAAGAGGTCCCGGACTAGGTGAACGACAGGCACGAACAGACGAACCCTCGGACGCAACACTGTAACACTTTGCGCATATCACTTTATCACTTCGATTTTCTGTTTTGCACTTATTTCACTGAAATCGAAACTTTTACTGATTTCTACCTGAAACACGCAATTCTACCCTTCATTAAAAGGTAGTAATTGCGAAATCAGTCGTATAATGCAAGCTCATTAATACCAGCAAAAAACAGAAAACATAATTCAAGATAAAAAAATCAGTGGCTGGGAAAGAGACTAAACACTAGTTCATATAACTACGTTTTCAATCTCTCACCGCACATAGCCTGGGGACGAGAATAAAAAACTAAAAACGTTTTATCCTTCCTCCCCGTACAGAGACTAGGGACGAGAGTAACTCGAGAACAACGTTACCCGCTTGAACGGAACGTTTTCTCTCCTCTCTCTCCCTCCGTCTCTATCTCTCTCTCTCTTTCTCTCTTGATTTCGCACCTAAGAGAAGAGCCCAATTATATTTCGTCAAAAAAACATGTTATTTGACTAAAGGAAAAAACTGAAAGGTTTTTCAAATAAAAAGTTCCTTTAAAATAGAATTTAAAACATTTAAGCTAAGAAAGAATGAACAAAACGTCAGAATCGATTTACTCTTACTGCAAAGTGAAACCGTGATACACTCTCTCTCTATCGTAACGATAGAGCGCATGTTGAACGTCCTGAACGTTAACAACTGCTTAGCATAAATAAACTAAACGTTAGTTCATCTTTGAAAACAGTACGAAGATTATCAAAGAAATTCTTTCATAAAATATTACATTTAAAAAGTTTTAAATCCTTAGCTCTTTAAAAGCTAATTACGATATAAAGGGCTCAACGTTGGTTAACTTCGGTTTCCAAGTTAGGACCGCCTACTCTCAGGAAAGGTCTATATAAACAAAACATTAAAATTATTTTTATATGTTTATAATAAATGGAAAGTTAATCGAAGAGGCCTAATAAAGGCGGAGAGATATAAAATATATAGAGGAAAATCTATAACGTGATAAGATAATTACTAAAAGCTTAAACACACTTCCGTCTAAGGGAAGGGTCGGCCATTTAAAAGTGAAAGAAAGTCCATACTCTCTTTGTCACCATAATTAAATCTATCCAAAACGAGTTCAAGATTTAAGAAGAAGATAAAACACCTGCATAGCGAAAGCTCAAAACTAGAATAAAGTACTTCACCAATTAGTTGTGAAAAAACTCCAGTTTAGCAACAGCGAGTAAGTACGTCTTGTCGATAGCTCGACAGAGAGAAAATTGAGTCTTTGTTTACATTGAGTACTGGGTATCTGGACGACAGATGGCGCTGTTGGGCACACCCGCAACCTGTGTAGCGATCGCTGGCGAGTTTTTACCGTAGAGTTGTCTGTCGGGCAACAGAGTTGCAGCTATATAATCACCGGCTAAGTTAAATATTGAAAAATATCATTTTTAAATATTTAACTTAGCCGGTGAATATATAATAGCTGATTCACACCCAAGGCGGTGGGTAGAGACCAGAGTTAATTAAGTTTACAGCGTATAAGCTAAGAGTTTTTTCATTTTGACAGTTATCAATATAACAAAACCAAAATATATAGGTACCTGGTAAGGAAGTTGACTTAGACGATTACTCTGCCTTATAAGTCTGTCTTCCTCACGAAGCCCAGCGATCCTCTTAGGATGCTGAAAGACTCCCAGGAGCTGAAGTATTAAGGGCTGCAACCCATACAACAGGACCTCATCAAACCCTTAATCTGGGCGCTCTCAAGAAATGACTTTGACCACCCGCCAAATCAATCAGGATGCGAAAGGCTTCTTAGCCTTCCGTACAACCCAAAAAAACAATATTAAAAACATTTCAAGAGACAGATTAAAAAGGATATTGGAATTAGGGTAATGTAGTGGTAGAACCCTCACCCACTACTGCACTCGCTGCAACGAATGGACCCAGTGTGTAGCAGTCCTCGTAAAGAGTCTGGACATCTTTTAAGTAAAATGACGCGAACACTGACTTGCTTCTCCAAAAAGTCGCGTCCATAATACTTTGCAGAGATTTATTTTGCTTGAAGGCCACGGAGGTTGCTATATCTCTAACTTCGTGCGTCTTAACCTTAAGCAAACATCGGTCTTTCTCATTCAAGTGAGAATGAGCTTCTCGTATTAAAAAAATCTGATAAAATATGACAAAGCATTCTTTGACATAGGCAATGAAGATTTCTTAACTGAGCACCATAATGCCTCAGATTTACCTCGTAATGACTTAGTACGAGCTAAATCGAACTTAAGAGCTCTAACAGGACATAATACTCTTTCCAGTTCGTTGCCCACGATCTCTGATAAGCAAGGAATATCAAAAGATTTAGGCCAAGGACGAGAAGGCAGTTCATTTTTGGCCAGGAAACCAAGTTGAAGTGAACAAGTGGCTTTTTTTCTGTAGAAAAGCCGATGTTCTTACTGAAGGCATGAAGTTCACTGACCCTTTTAGCCGAAGCCAAGCACACTAGGAAAAGTGTCTTGAGGGTGAGATCCTTAAGGGAGGCTGAATGTAATGGTTCAAACCTGTCTGACATGAGGAACCTTAGGACCACGTCTAAGTTCCATCCAGGAGTTGCCAAACGACGTTCCTTAGAGGTCTCGAAAGACTTAAGGAGATCTTGGAGATCTTTATTGTTGGAAAGATCTAAGCCTCTATGTCGAAAGACCGAAGCCAACATGCTCCTGTAGCCCTTAATCGTGGGAGCTGAAAGGGAGCGAACCTTTCTCAGATGTTAAAGAAAATCTGCGATTTGGGCTACAGAGGTACTGGACGAGGACACAGATGCTGACTTGCACCAGTCTCGAAAGACTTCCCACTTCGACTGGTATACTCTAATGGTAGAAGCTCTCCTAGCTCTTGCAATCGCACTGGCTGCCTCCTTCGAAAAGCCTCTAGCTCTTGAGAGTCTTTCGATAGTCTGAAGGAAGTCAGACGAAGAGCGGGGAGGCTTTGATGGACATTCTTTACGTGGGGCTGACGTAACAGATCTACCGTTAGAGGAAGACTTCTTGGAAAGTCTACCAGCCATTGAAGTACCTCGGTGCACCACTCTCTCGCGGGCCAGAGGGTAGCAACCAACGTCAACCTTGTCCCTTCGTGAGAGGCGAACTTCTGCAGTACCTTGTTGACTATCTTGAATGGTGGGAATGCATATAAGTCCAGAAAAGACCAATCCAGTAGAAACGCGTCTATGTAGATTGCTTCTGTATCTAGGACTGGAGAGCAATAGATTGGTAACCTTTTGGTCAACGAGGAGGCAAAGAGGTCTATGGTGGGTTGACCCCAAGTAGCCCAAAGACTCTTGCCCACGTCCTTGTGGAGGGTCCATTCCGTGGGTATCACCTGACCCCTCCGACTGAGACAGTCTGCCAAGACGTTCAAGTCCCCCTGGATGAATCTCGTCAACAGGGAGATGCCTCGAATTCTTGACCATAAGAGAAGGTCCCTTGCGATCTCGAGCAGCGTGAAGGAGTGTGTGCCTCCTTGCTTGGAGATGTACGCCAAAGTTGTGGTGTTGTCTGAGTTGACCTCTACCACTTAGTTTCGAAGAAGCTTTCTAATATCATCAAGGCCAAGTGGACTGCTAATAGCTCCTTGCCGTTGATGTGCATGCTCTTCTGACTTGAGGTCCACAGACCCGAGCATTCCCAACCGTCCAGGGTCGCACCCCAACCCAAATCCGACGCGTCTGAGGACAACACGTGGTTTGGGTTCTTGACTGCTAGGGATAGTCCCTCTCTCAGACTGATATTGCTGTCCCACCATTTCAGGCATGCCTTTACTGGTTCGGAGACTGGGAATGATACCGTCTCTAATGTCTTGTCCTAGTTCCAGTGAGAGGCTAGATGGAACCGGAGAGGCAGAAGGTGTAGTCTCCCTAGTGAGACAAACTGCTCCAGGGATGAGAGAGTCCCTACGAGACTGTTCCAACTCCTGACTGAATAAACGTTTCGTTTCAGCATTAGTTGGACTTCGAGCAGGGCTTGACTGCGAATCTCCATCCCCAAATATAGAATAATCTGGGATGGGATCAGTTGGGACTTTTAGGTTGACCAAAAGTCCCAACTCCCTGGCCAGACTCAACGTCCAATGTAGATCCTGCAGACAGCGAAGACTGGACGATGCTCTGAGAAGCCAGTCGTCCAAGTACAGGGAGGCTCGGATCCCCGATAGACGGAGGGATTTTGCCACATTCCTCATGAGCCTCGTAAACACGAGAGGCGCAGGACTGAGGCATAAGCACAGGGCTCGAAACTGGTACCCCACATTCCTGTAAACAAACCTCAGAAACGGTTGGGAATCCGGGTGTATAGGAATGTGGAAGTATGCCTCCTGAAGGTCGAGAGAGACCATCCAGTCGCCTTCCATAAATGCTGTCAAGACAGCCTGGTAGACTTCATCGTGAAGTTTGTCTTGACAATGAACACATTGAGCGCACTTGCCTCTTACGTACTCCTGCAGTGAACATGGCTGCCAAATCATTGGAGCCATCCCTGAGGGACTTGTTCCTGCATAGAACGTGGCTGTCAGATCATTGGAGCCATCCCTGAAAGCTTTGTTTATGCATGACATAATTGTACAGCAAAACTTCAAAGGCTCGAAAATAGCTCTGAAGTCGACCTGTAAAATCTTGGAGCGTCTCATGGCCAGGCGCCAGGGAGAGTCTATGAGGTTTGAGAAGTCTATCTGGGCAGAGGCAGGAACTCCCAAGCCGAGAACTTCTCTCGTGTCATATCAGACTCTCGCTCTATAAGCCAGCTTAAAAGAAGGGAAAGCAAAGGCTGTCTCCCCCAAACTCCTCCTGGTGATAAACCAGTCGCCTAGCAAACGTAAAGCTCTCTTAGAAGAGCGAGAGAGCACTAGCTTATAAAACAACGGCTTCGAAGTAGCTAGGCCTAGTGTAAGCTCTGACGTTTAGGCGAACGAGGAGCAGCAGTTACAAAAAGATCCGGACAAAGATCCTTAAAAATCAGCATGATTTATTTAAAGTCCATAGAGGGCTAAGCAGCTTTAGGCTCCTCTCCGTCTGACAGAGTCCTCAAGGGAATATCAGTAGGAGGGGGAACAGCAACTTCCTCATCTGAAGGAACCTTGTCCGACAATAGCCGAGTCTCAAGCAAGGGAGAGACCTACCGTGGTGGCAATGCTTTACAAGCAGAGTCCACACGCACTGGTGCATTAGTAGCGGACCAGGACGCAACGTCATGTAACTGCTTGACAGTCTGTGAACTGTCAACAACAACAGGTGCGTGAGGACGCACAGCGTCCACTCGAGACTGCTTTGACCGCCTAGACTGAGCAGTCAAAACAACTCTAGAATGCGGAGGTTGACGCTCAGCGTCAAAACAAGTCAACTCCGATTGTTGGCGAACGTCCTGAACGTCAACAGGAGCATCAGCAAGTGGCCTAACGTCCAAATGTGGCTGAAAATCCACACGAGACCGCATCGAGTGTGGTTCTAAACAACCTGACTGACGTGACTTGGCTACGCCAACGTCAACAGGACGCACAAAGGAACGTTAGGGTGGCTGAAGGCCAGGATCTCGATGAGATAAACGGCTAGGCTCAACGGACTTATCGGCAGAATAGTCTTCCATAAGGGAGGCAAGCTTATTCTGCATGTCTTGCCGTACAACCCATTTAGGATCAACGGGAATGGTTGCGGTAAGAGACGAGGGTAACGTCTGTGACTGCAAAACCTTGCCTACAAAAAGACTCTCGGAGTCTGTGTTACGCTTTTGTTTAGGCGGCGAGCAGTCTTCCGATGACTGCATAGGGTCAGAGCTGTCCTAATAGTTAAAACCAGGACGCTGGACCTGTCCTGAAAGGACTGACTTTCGCTTAAAGGGCCTCGAAACCTTGTTCCACGGTTTCTTATGCGAAAAGCCTTCGGATGACGAGGAGAAAATCGTCTCTCTCGCCTTATGGTAGGGGTGATCTTGGTAAGATACACTTGATACCATAGAGGGAACGTCTGTTCGCTGATCAAGGCCTCTCGAACCCATAAGTCGTACGACATTACTTCTCCCCTGGGCTTGGGAGCTTGCAAGAGGTCCCGGACTAGGCGAACGACAGGCACGAACAGACGAACCCTCGGTCGCAACACTGATAACACTTTGCGCAATATCACTTTATCACTACGATTTTCTGTTTTGCACTTATTTCACTGAAATCGAATTTTTTAACAATTCACATTAGGTATGAATAAAACTGATTTCTACCTGAAGCACGCAATTCTACCCTCATCAAAAGGTTGTAATTGCGAAATCAGTCATATAATGTAAGCACATTAATACCAGCAAAAAACAGTAAACATATTTCAAGATAAAAAAATCAGTGGCTGGGGAAGAGACTAAACACTAGTTCATTCAAAACTACGTTTTCAATCTCTCACCGTACAGTGCCTTGGGACGAGAATAAAAACTAAAAACGTTTTATCCTTTCACCCCGTACAGAGACTAGGGACGAGAGTAACTCGAGAACAACGTTACTCGCTTGGGACGAGATAAAGATCGGAACGTTCTCTCTCCTCTCTCTCTCTCCGTCTCTATCTCTCTCTCTCTCTATCTCTTAATTTCGCACCGAAGAGAAGAGCCCACTTACCTTTCGTCAATAAACAGGTTATTTGACCAAAGGAAAAAACTGAAAGGTTTTTCAATTAAAAGTTCCTTTAAAATAGTCTTTAAAACATTTAAGCTTTGAAAGAAAAAAGAACAAAACGTCAGAATCGATTTACTCTTTCTGCAAAGTGAAACCGTGATACTCTCTCTCTCTATCGTAACGATAGAGCGCAAACTGCGTAGCATAAATAAACTAAACGTTAGTTCATCTTTGAAACAGTACGAAGACTATTCAAAGAAAAAAACTATCATAAAATATTTACTAATAATATTTCCTTTAATAAGTTTTAAATCATTAGCTCTGTAAAATTTATTTACGATTGAAAAGGGCTCAACGTTGTTTAACTTCGGTTTCCAAGTTAGGACCGCCTACTCTCAGGAAAGGTCGCATATAAACAAATTTATTTTGATGTTTATTATAAATGGAAAGCTAATCGAAGAGGCCTAATAAAGGCGGTTGAGATATAAAATATATAGAGGAAAATCTATAATTAATTTATAACGTGATAAGATAATTGCTAAAAGCCTAAAACACACTTCCGTCTAAGGGAAGGGTCGGCCATTTAAAAGTCAAAGAAAGTCCATACTCTCTCTCTTGTCATCAAAAATTAAATCTATCCAAAAACGAGTTCAAGATTTAAGATGAAGATAAAACACCTGCACTGCGAAAGCTCAAACCAAAATGAAGTACTTCACCAAATATGTTGAGAAAACTCCAGGTTCTACAGCGAGTATTGATACGTCTTGTCGTCAACGTCGACAGAGAAGAATTGAAGGGTTTGTTTACATGCAAGAGTGGTATCTGGCCGACAGTTGGCGCTGGTGGGCACACCCGCAACCTTCATAGCGATCGCTCGCGAGTTTTTTGATACCCCCCCCCACAGGTTGGGGAGGCTATTCCATCCCCCCCTCCTCCAGTGTACACCCTTCCTCTCACTCGATGGTTGTTGGTTATGACATACGGGTCAAGTATGCTTGTTCCTCAGTCTTCCCTCAACGTTCCGACATATTGAGGACTGAGTGTACCCACGGGGTGTGACTTAGTCTCATTCATTCATACCGGGCTGTTTCGTCTCCTCCCCTCCCATCGCCCCGATTGGCCATCGGTCGGGGGAGGGGGAGGGCCGGGACCACCGGGGACTATCACACGTGATTAGTCGGTATGACTGCACCTTGGTGTAACTTTTGCTTTTAGCTATGGTTGTAAGAATGAGCACTTAAATTAGGAGTGTCCCCACCTACGGTACCTCCTGCTATTATCGTCCGCATAGGACTTATTAATATCATTATATTATATTCTACATGAATCATTACCTTCGTCCCGGTACCTCTGGTTGGGTAGTGGGGGTTCCATTGGCTCCCCCGCGCTCTCCCGTGGTACCCTCCTGTCATCAGACATCGGAGCCTCCGAGCTCTTAAATACAAGATCTGTTGACACTGACACAGTTTTGATTAATATCCTCCCTCCGGGAGCCCTATTCAATTACAGACATTAGTTTTGATCATAACTGGAGTTTTCTATTTATGTATTTTAAGGATGTATCTTAGGTTACTTTAAGTTTACTTTAAGTTACTTTTAAGTTTACTTTAAGTTACTTTAAGTTTACTTTACCAACCCTGTTCCCTTTTTATTTTATACCTCCCTGGTAATGACGGGATGGTATATTCCTCGCTATGACAATATTATTTCATTGATAATCTTATCTTATTACGGAATTGTTTCAACATTTCCCCGGTTACTATACCGGTTCGAAATTTTGTTCATAGCCTTTTGTCCCGATTTCATATCGGTCTATTTTAAGAATCCGGAACACCCGGATCTTTTTAGGTTATTAACCTATTATGGGATACTCACGTATCTGTATTTTATTCTATACTTCCCAAGTAGCGACGGGATAGTGTATTTCAAGCTATGTCAATATTATTTCATTGATAACCTTAACTTATTACGGGATTGTTTTAACAATGTCAGTTTATTTATAAGTTATTCCCCGGTTACTAAACCGGTCCTAGAGTTGTTCATAGCCTTTTGTCCCGGTTTCATATCGGTCTACTTTAAGAACCCGGAACACCCGGATCCTTTTAGGTTACTAACCTATTATGGGACACTCACGTATCTTTCTTTTATTCTATACTTTCCAAGTAGCAACGGGATAGTATATTTCTCGCTATGACAATATTTTTTCATTGATAACCTTAACTTATTATGGAATTGTTTTAACAAAGTCAGTTAATTTATGATAAGTTTTTCCCCGGTTACTGTACCGGTCTGAACTTTGTTCATAGTCTTTTGTCCCGATTTCATATTGGTCTAATTCAAGAATTCGGAGCATCCGGATCTCTTTAGGTTACTGACCTGCTATGGGATACTTATGTATCTTTATGATATTCTATACTTTCCCAGTACCGACGGGATAGTATATTTCGCGCTATGACAATATTATTTCATTGATAATCTTCACCTTTTATGAAATTATTTTGACAATGTCAGTTAATTTATGAAAGTTTTCTCCCCGGTTATTATACCGGTCCGAAATTTTGTTCATAGCCTTTTGTCCCGGTTTCATACCGGTCTATTTTAAGAATTCGGAACACCCGGATCTTTTTGGGTTACTACCCTACTATGGGACACTGTAGGTGCCCCTGTCGTTACTATCTATAATTATAACTTCGGATATATTATTTTGGGATTTTCATTTTATTTCCTTTGTGATTGATCGATTTAAACATTTATTCTCGATCTATTTATTTTACATTCCCAACGGAGTTACCTTGTTCATTAGTAACGATATACCCTCTTTCGGAGCTCGCAGTCTTCCATGACTTCTACCTTGGCGACTCTTTAGATCTGGGTTGGCGGGTTTGCCTGGAGTGTCAGGGCAAAGAGATCCTGTGTCTCTTCCTTTTAGGGTTTTCAAGGAAGCACGTGGCTGATGTCGGGCCACGTCCCGTTGTCCCTAAAGTTAAAGCTACCTGCCAGCCCTAGCAAAGACTCACAGGTCTTCCAAATCACCAAACCAGTTAAGACTTCTCTTGGGCCGAGAGCGAAGCCCGGCCTGAAACCTACGACCCCGGAGGCTCCCTTCGATCCGGCAGCCCTTTCAAGATTGATGCATGGCCTCTCGTGGCATGGTTAGTTTCAACCTGACCTTTCATTAGAAGAGGCCAGCGACCGATCCCAGGGATGAGGTAGAAATTTATTTCTATTTGAACACGATGTTGTGCTGATATTTATCCATATATATACATATATATATAATTTACGGACCTCTGTAGCTCACTGGCTCAAACCTCGTGTCACATACCGAGTCACCACGATTATAGGATGGAAGATTCCTGGTGCCTCTGTGAACTTGACAATTGAATGGAATTATTGCCCATTAGGGGGAAGTGAGTGCTAAACCAGATAGCCTCATACAGGGTCTCATTTGTTATGGGCTACCTCAACAGCACAATATATCATCCCGGATGCCTCTAGGCTCCCGGAATTCGTCGAAAGCAATCCGTGGAAGGGGGCCTTGCGCTCTCCCTTCAAAGATGGTATGTTAACCATCGAATGGTTTGGCACCCGGACTGTAGAAGATTTTGAATTCTACCCGCCGGGTCTACAGTTCCCTCTCTCTAGTTTCGCATGCCTTACCGAGGAGACACTCGTAAGGTTTGACAAGGTCCCCAAAGAAACCAAAATGTACCCAAAGGGGCAGGCTCAGTCCACCTGGGTCCGGCCCTTAAACGAGTGGGAGTGTGTTAACACTACGTTAACACCTCACAAGAGCCCGTACACGATGTTTCTAGTGGAGGAGTAAACCCCTACTCCGTGTGTCACTAAGATATCGGACCTTGCTCGGCAGGCAATAAACGTGGACAAGCCGTTACCGCAGCTGAAGGAAACGCATCCGACCTCCCTCCTGTCCCTGGGGGATCACGATTGCTGGGCTAACGCCCCGGCGACCTTCACATTGGGTAAATTAAGCGCTGCCTGTGCTCCCATTCAGTTCAGTGAGTGGCTACCCAGGCTTCCGGAATCTCTGATATGCCTCGAGCTCGAAGCCTGTATGCGCCTGAGTGGACCTATCAACTCGGCTACAATGGCAGAAAAGACCTCTTTAATGTATGAAGAAGAACCACCTTTTAAGGTCTTGACAAAGTCATTACTTCAAACCTTACTGTCTGATTCCTACGACTTCTTTGCGGCCAGACGTCGTTGCTGTAGGCATGTCTTGTCTGAGGCCACTCAGACATGAGCCTAACAAGCTCATTAAAGCCCCAGTCTGGAGCTGCTAGGGTCAATCAGAGCCTCAAGGTTCGATGGGCTTAGTCCCCAAGCACAAGTTCGAACCGGCCAGCAACCAATCTCGAGGTAGAAAGAGTCTGAGATCTTTCCATTCCTTCCAAACCGGCAGTCCCAACAGGTGGTTCACACCATCCCGGTGGCACAAGGGAGTCAACCTTTCACTTCGAAGGGTCAACCCCAACAGCAATACGTGCTGGTTCCTCAGTCCCAAGTAGCAACTACCTCCTATGCTACTTCCCCAGCCCTTAGGCCCACCTTTGAAACTCAGGGTGCTTTCCAGGGTTACCAGCGCCCCAGAGGCGCTAGCTCGAGAGGAACTTTTCGCAACAGCTACTCTCGAGGCCGGGGAGGTAAATCCGCAGCAAATCATTGGGGGTTCTCAGGTAGGGGTAGGACTTTACATCTTCCGGAACCGTTGAACGTTCAACATTTGGGCTTTCAGTATAATTTCCAAAGGTCTGGGGTGGAGTTGGATAGAATGGCCCCCTCCACCAACCAGTTTTCATCAACATCCAACGGAAGAGCTAGTCTTATATGAAAACGATTTATTGCAGAAGGAAGCAATAAAGAAAGTAAATCGTTTGTAATTTCAGGATCACTTGTTCAGCGGGCCAAAGAAAGACTCAGAATAGCGAAGAGTAATCCTAGACCTGTCGCTTCTGAATTCTTACATTTAATGCGACAAGTTTCACATGCTGACCATCTCTCAGGTGCGGACCTTGCTTCTCTGTGGGGCCGTCACCTCCCCTATGGATCTTGCAGACGTTTGCTATCATGTTCCGAAAGCAAGGCATTTTCGTCCGTTTCTAGGCTTCAACTAGGCAAACTGCCTCACAGCAACTACAGAGTGATAATCTCTTACAACAGTTTTGGTTCCAAATCAACTTCGAGAAATCTCGTTTAGTCCCGAGGACAAGTTTCAATGGTTAGGATTCAATGGGTTCTATGCTCCCACACTCTGTCTCCCAACAGCCAAGAGGAACGGTATAGCAAAACACAATAAGTTTTCTCAAAGACAAATTGTCTTCCAGAAGAAATCAAGAGAGAATCCTGGGTGCCCTCCAGTTTGCCTCAGTAACAGATATACTACTGAAGGCCAGACTGAAAGATATAAGCCGAGTATGGTGCTCCAGGAAAACGAGTAATATCGAGACAATGGGCTCGACTCCAACCAATTCTGAAGAAAAGACTTCAACCATGGACAAAGGTCAAAATCTGGCAAATCAGTTTCCTTACAATATCCACCCCCAAGCTCGTCAATTACACAGACGCCTCCCTAACAGGCGGGGGGGGGGGGGGGATACTCTCAGTACACGAAAGTCCTGGGACTATGGTCGACAATATTCCGCCAACTTCATATCAATGTTTTAGAAGCCATGGCGGTATTTTTGACCTTAAGCAACCGGCTCCAGCCAAAAACCAACATATCAGGTTTCTTCTAGATAGATAGTGGCGGACGCACTTTCGAGGACAACTCCGCTGGAGTCGGAGTGGTCACTAGACCCAATGTCCTTCAGTTGGATTCTTTCTCAGGTTCCGGATCTCCAGATAGATCTGTTTGCAACAAAGTCCAACTACAACTAGAGTGCTACGTAGCTCCCAGCCCGGATCCTCGGGCTTACGCCACAGGCGCACTATCATTAGTCTGGAACACTTGGGAGAGAATTTACCTATTCCCACCAATAAATCTGTTGATGAAAGTGTTAGACAAGCTCAGGACTTTCAAAGGCCAAGTTGCTCTAGTAGTCCCCATCTGGCCCAAGCACAACGGGTTTCCCCTTCTGGTGGAACTGGTTCTCCACCTCGACAGATCCCCAATCCAATACAAACACAAGCAGTACAACTCGCTGTGTGTTAGCTTCCTCAAATTCAGAATGCCCTACCTTTCTGGACTTTATGAAATTTGCAGCTCAAGAGGTGCAGATATTGATCCTCAAATACGTTATAATTAGAATCAGATAAGAGGGGATCCACCCTTCGACAGTATGATTCGGCTGTTATGAAACTTGCCAGTTTTTAAGGGACTCAAAGGTTGAGACAATGACTATGAATCTGACAGTAACCTTCTTCAGAATTTTATTTGAATCAGACTTAGAGACTTGTACTATTACCACAAATTAAGTCACCCTTGAAGGTTTTACAATTGGCTTTAATATTGCCCTTACAGATTCATACTTCTCATCCATCCCGAGAACCTGCGCCAGATTGAAACCATCAACTCACCATAGCTCAGTTTCCTGGTTTCTGAATGAAGTAATTAAATTGGCTTCAGACACTCTTAACGAGACTTGCCATTATATTCCATTGGTTAGGAAATCCTTGTTCTTAATGAACCTGACTTCTGGCGCCAGAATATCAGAACTTTCAGCCTTGTCTAGAGATCCAGGTCATATTGAATTTTCTCTCGTCAGGGGAAGTACTCCTTTCCCCTGACAAAAGATTTTTAGCGAAAATGAGGACCCCCAGGACAGACGGTTCCCCTGGAAGATTGTCCCACTTCCGCAGGACCCATCTTTATGTCCAGTAAACACTCTGGAAGCCTACTTAAACATATCTCCCGTTCAGTCCTCGGGGCCCTTACCCATTAGAGAAGGTGAAGAACCATCATCCTGAAAGGACTCAGACAGAAGATTCTGCATTTCATTAACGGGCTACCTAGAATCATTCCCACATCACTCCCTTACGTCCATGATATATGAGCTGTAGCTACCTCAGTTAATTACTATGAACTTCACTGGACTTACTAAATATACAGGCCGGAAGTCTCCAACAGTATTTAAACGCCACTGCTTAAAACCTCTGGAAGCCTTATATTTGCTACAGTGGCAGCAGGGAATGTGATTCCTCCTGAACATAGTGAACCTTAATCAACTATGTCTTGCTATCCTCTTACCTGTTATTTTGGATTTTGTTACTTCCTCAGGTATTGTTCCAAGTTTTGGGACCATTTCTCTGGTACTATTTCACTGCGCGGCACAGGTCGGAGCCCAGAAAAGGGATTTTGACGAAGGAAAAATCTATTTCTGGGCGAGAGACCTGTGCCGCCCAGTGAACCCTCCCTTGACTTCCCTCCCAACATGGGCCCCAAACCTTGGGTGCTATGAGGAGTGACGTCACTGGCGTGGGTTGGGTTAGTGGTAGTAGTGTTGAACGGCACCTCGCTGTGGCGGGGATTTTGAAGAGGAGATATCTAAATAGTGCGAGACCTCTGGTTGTGAATTATCACGCCCCAGTATTTTATACCGACACCTTATATAGGTGAGCGAGCTGGGTTCAACCTGGCATTCCTATGCTTTTTTTCTCTGGTAATATATAGCAGTTATATTCCTTAGAAATAAGTGCTCTAGGAGTAGTTCACTGGGCGGCACAGGTCTCTCGCCCAGAAATAGATTTTTCCTTCGTCAAAATCCCTTTACTAATAATATTTCCTTTAATAAGTTTTAAATCATTAGCTCTGTAAAATTTATTTACGATTGAAAAGGGCTCAACGTTGTTTAACTTCGGTTTCCAAGTTAGGACCGCCTACTCTCAGGAAAGGTCGCATATAAACAAATTTATTTTGATGTTTATTATAAATGGAAAGCTAATCGAAGAGGCCTAATAAAGGCGGTTGAGATATAAAATATATAGAGGAAAATCTATAATTAATTTATAACGTGATAAGATAATTGCTAAAAGCCTAAAACACACTTCCGTCTAAGGGAAGGGTCGGCCATTTAAAAGTCAAAGAAAGTCCATACTCTCTCTCTTGTCATCAAAAATTAAATCTATCCAAAAACGAGTTCAAGATTTAAGATGAAGATAAAACACCTGCACTGCGAAAGCTCAAACCAAAATGAAGTACTTCACCAAATATGTTGAGAAAACTCCAGGTTCTACAGCGAGTATTGATACGTCTTGTCGTCAACGTCGACAGAGAAGAATTGAAGGGTTTGTTTACATGCAAGAGTGGTATCTGGCCGACAGTTGGCGCTGGTGGGCACACCCGCAACCTTCATAGCGATCGCTCGCGAGTTTTTTGAGTGTGTTTTCTGTCGAGCCGCAGAGTTGCAGCTATTATATATTAACCGGCTAAGTTAAATATTTAAAAAGGAATGAATGGCGAGCGATTGTGACGCAGTTCCGGTAGGCTCTGCTGCTTCCTCCGGTGCCTTGGAAGACCGTGGAGGCAGCAGCAGTAGGGGATTCAGCATTATGAAGCTTCATCTGTGGTGGATAACGTCGGAGGGTGGGCTGTGGCACCCCTAGCAGTATCAGCCGAACTCGGTTGAGTCCCTTGTCTGGCTGGGAGGAACGTAGAGAGGAGAGGTCCCCTTTTCTGTTTCATTTGTTTGATGTTGGCTCCCCCCCCAAAAAAAATTGGGGGAAGTGCCTTGGTATATGTATGTATGTATGTTTTGACTCCCACATTGGGGTAGATAAAAGGCTGGAGAATGGGACACGTTGTGTGAGGAAATCTTTATTTAGTCACGGTTTCTGTAATTGTCGCATAATTGTTGCACTGTAAATTGACCTTGACCATGACAGTTATAATCTTGTAATACCTGTAGTCCAAAATCAATAAGTTTTGTATTTTTTTTACCCTCCCTTGATTTTGGACTGCAATGAAAGTAATTTTTTTTCCTTGATAGATCATGACTGTATACCTGTAATACTGAAATGTTTCTTGTAAATAATGAAATTTATTATATTGTGTTATTGGAGCATTGTTGGGAGGAATAGACGTTAATCTAATTTTTTGTTTTTAAGTACTGTATCTCCATTTGTCTGGTAGTTTATCGTCTATTCCTATTGCTTTTTGTTATATCAGAAAACTTAAATAATGTACTGTACCTAATGTAATACATTTAATTTGAGAAGTACCTGAAGGGACGGATGAAGAACTGAATTTATTTTTGCAAGATAAAAAAAAAAATTTCACTTGGATGTACAGAGATTTTGTGGGGTGTTGCTGTCAGTTACGAGGCATTTTTTTGGATGGGCTTAAGGGCTAAGGGGGGGGGTGCAATATATAAGGGTTTGTGTCAAAGAAAGCTAAATGGTTTGCGTGTATTGAAAAAAATATTTTATTTCTCAGATTTTGTATATCTCTCTGTGCACCCCCCCCCCAAAAAAAAATAATGCCTTAATCCGTTATTATTTCTTTTAACAGGTACAGACAGCAGCCCCCTACCCCCAGTAGGGAGAGAAGTTTAGGCTTTTCTGCTAAGTACATAGACAAAAATGAATGTGGTTTATTGCCTGTTACCATTGTGTAAGTGGTCTGTGATGCTGCTCTGTATTCATTTCATATTGCCTGTGAACTGGAAGTCCTTTACTTTGTTGTTAGACTGAATAACACAAAAACGAGTGGTTTTTATTTTTGATAAGTAATAAATAGTTCGTGGAAGGGGCGTAAACAAATGCATTATAAGGCCGTGGTCTATTGCATGTGTTCGGCAGTCAACACCGTAAAGTTGCTTGAATATTTTGTTTCAATGTGCGAAGTAACGAGGAAGAATCTCGTTATATGAGATTGTGTCATTAACATTAATAGTTCACAGGAGCTATTGAAATGGATTGGGACTGTGTTCGAGTTTAGTCTGAATTGTTCCCAAATTATCAAAACCCCTTCCAAGAATGAGAGATTTAGGCACTACTGTTATTGGTAAAAAAAGTTTCGATGACAACGAAACCTTATCACAGTGCAGGTTTACAATTGGAGATTTTCTAGACACTGCTATCATGAGCCCACAGAGATCTGCACAGCGTCGTATGCGGCCATGCTATTCAGAAGCTAAGAATTTTTAAGTAGCTTTGTAGCCTAATGGTAGACTGGATATTGATAAGGACAGTATTGCTTTAGGGAAAAATTATTGCAGTACAGTATTTTCAGAGTTTTATATTTTCTTTTAGTTGCTTGATTAGATAATTGGACCAACCAGGCAATACACACGGTTGCGTTTATCATTTACTAAAACATGTAGATGCTTGTAGCATAGCGTTAGGAACTTATCTGGAATTTTATAGATTTTTGTTTTTTTCATTTACAAATAAATATTTTTTTCTTGTTTTTATGAAGACAGAATTTCATTCCAGAACCTTTCACCATTGTGTTCCCTTCTCAGCCACTTTTTTTTTTACTTAGTATCATTGTTTTTTTTTATATTGAACCTGAAAATGACATCTCTAAAAAAAATAAAATAAATATTCCCTTTCACCTAATGTTCTGACCCTTACTTAAACTTGAACCTATCTAACATGAAATTCAAGCAATTCAGGTAAACAGCTCATTTTTCCAAGAAATGAATCAGCGGTCACGCTACACGTTTATTCAGCAAGCTCAAGGCAAGGGAAGATAAGGAGGAAGTAAGGTTCTTGCTGTGTCCCCTTGCCTAGTATAAAATCAAGGGGTGGTGCCCAGTTCATCCTTTTACCCAGATTTTTGGGTAATCCACCGTTGTATATTTTTTGTGTAGTGAACGTTGGAGTGTGGTCGGTATTCGGACACTAGGCAGTTCAGGTGCTACCTCTGGCCACAGTCCGCAAACCACTACAACAGGACAGGACTGCGCGAAGCAGCAAGCAAAAAGGGGGGGGGGGGGAAATGTGTAGCAATCCAGTAGATCCCAAGGATGTTGCAGTGCATCCTCGAATGCAGCCGCGGGATCTGGTACTGGAGAGCTAAACACGGGAAGCTTGGCGTTGTGCCATGTTGTGAAAGGTCGATGCATGGTTCTTCCCAGAGGTCGAGTACTCGACTCGTGACCCAAGGGTGAAGAGACTATTCTGCCCCTATTACCTGGTTTCTGCGACTTAGGGGGTCTGCCAGAACATTTCTCTTGCCTGGAATGTACCTGGCTGACAAAGTTACGTGTTGTCTCTCTGCCCACAGAAACACCTGCCTCGTCAACTGCTGCAAGGGACGTGAGAGCGTGCCCCCTTGCTTTTTGACGCTCGCGACCACGGATGTGTTGTCGCTCATCAGCACTACTGAGTGCTCTCTCAAACGGGCCTGGAAATGAAAGAGTGCTCTCGAGACTGCCATCATTTTCAGCACGTTGATGTGCAGGTGTTTCTTCTCTTCCGACCACACACCTGACAAGACAAAGTCGTCCAGGTGTGCACCCCAACCTTCCGTGGATGCGTCTGTGAACAGACGGAACTGAGGTGGAGGAGGGTTTATGAGAAAACCCTCTCATGACGTTCTCCTCGTTTAGCCACCAAAGGAGATCCTCCCTTACCTCGCGTTGCATGAGGACCGGATGAGAGGGAGGATCGGTGGCTGCCGACCACTGCTCCTTCAGACACCACTGAAGGGAGCGGAGATGGATCCGCTCGAAAGGAAAGAGCTCCAGCGAGGAGAGGTGTCCTAGAAGAGCTTGCCTCTGAAGGGCTGGAAGCTTTTCCTGCGACAGGAACGGCTGCGCAACCTCTCTGAGTCTGCTTATCCGTTCTTCCGAGGGAAGAACGCAATGTAGTGGTTTTCCGACTATGGCTAGAGGAAGCATCCAAACTGCCTAGTGTCCGAATGCCAACCACAACCCAACGTTCACTGCACAAAAAAAAATATACAACGGTGGAATACCCAAAAATCTAGGTAACAGGTCAAGAGAATGGAGCTCTGGGCACCACCCCTTGATTTATACTGGGCAAGGGGACCCAGCTAGAACCTTAGTTCTCTTTTTTTATGTATCCTGCCTTGATCTTGCTGAATATAAGTAAACTATAGAACATTAGGTGAAAGGAAACATTATAATTTTTTTTTAAATCTGACAACAGGATACAGTGTGGGAGAAAAAAATTATGATAAATAGCTTATTGAAAAGATTTAAAAAATAAGAAAAAAAACAGTGGCTGAGAAGGGGACACGGTGATGTAAGGAACTGGAATGAATTTCAGTCTTCATAAAAACAAAAAATATTTATTTGTAAATGAAACAGAAAAATGGTTAGTAATACATTAACATTGTTTTGTCAATTCAAATAATCAAAGGCAAAATTAGCATCCCTTTACACTCCAGTCTCAAGATAAGATAAACAAATTTTGAATAATAATAAAAAAAAAAAAGAACAATTCACATGCTGGCCACCCACAAGTTTTCCTTAAAAAATATCAAATCAACATGTTTTAGTACATGATAAACACAACCGTGTGTATTGCCTGGGTGGTCCAACTATCTACAAAACAACTCTAATCAACCAACTAACAGAAAATATAACACTGAAAATACTGTACTGCAATAATTTTCCCTCCAGTCTACCATTTGGCTGCGAGGTTACTTAAAAATTCTCAGCCGTTGAACAATATGGCCTTACACGACGCTGTGCAGGTCTCTGTGGGCCCACAATAGCAATGTCTAGAAAATCTCCAATTGTAAACCTGCACTGTGGTAAGATTCTGTTGTCATTGAAAATTTTCTGTCCAACCCCATTAATGCCTAAATCTCTCATTCTTGGAAGGGGTTTTGATAATTCTGTAACAATTCAGACTAAACTCAAACACAGTCCCATTCCATTTCAACAGCTCCTTCAAGTTCAGCCTAAGCATCTTACAGCATAAGGGTTTCTGGGGCTTCAACTTCATATGGCTTAACAGGTTCACAGCCAAAATTAACACAAACTAATCATCTCTAACTGGCCTCCTCCATCTCCCACAAGATGGTGCAGGCGCTTGATCCTGGCAGGGGCTTGTCCCACATCAAAAACACCTGTTACAATGGGCTTATGCTTCAGTTAACCTCAGACTACACATTACGATTCCTTACGATTCCTTTAGAAATATCATGTCATCTTCCTCATTTAATATATTTTACTCATTTTCATTATTCACTTAATAAAAACTGTTTCCCACTTTTTTCCTTTAGTAACGCTAGCATCAGAAAGGATCCTCTATCTTTGGAAAATGTGGAACGTTTAATTACAGAAAATGACGGAAACATGACGTGCCTATGAGTTTCTTTCCTATATACATGCAGTACTCTGAAGTCTAAATTTCCCTCCCTACTGAATGTAGGGGGCTGCTGTCAACACCTGAAAAAAACAACAATAGCCTAACGGATTAAGGCATTTTTGGGAGGGCACAGAGGGGTATTCAAAACAAAAAATAATAGTTTTTTTCCAGCGAGCTGCTGCAGAGTCGATCAGCACTCCAAGAAACTTCACCTTCTGCTTCGGAATGAGGTTCGACTTCTCACAGTTCACCACGATCCCCAGATTGCCACAAACTACCAGAAGCGAGTCTCGATCCTGAATCAACTGCTCCTGCGAGGGAGCGAGAATCAGCCATTCGTCGAGGTACATCAGTAGGCGGATGCCCCTCGAGTGGGCCCAAGCTACTACCGTCGTGAACACTTGGGGAGCTGTGCACAGTCCGAAGCACAGGACTTTGAACTGGTGCACCATGCCCTGGAAGGTGAAACGGAGGTACTTTCTAGACGACCGATGAACTGGTACTTGAAAGTACACGTCCTTCAAGTCTATCGAAAGCATGAAGTCGTACTGCCTGATGGCTAACAGCACAGTGCGAACTGTAAGCATCTTGAACGCAGTTTGCTGAACAAACTTGTTCAATGTCGAAAGGTTGATGATCGGTCTCCAACCTCCTGTCGCCTTCTCGAGAAGGAAGACACGACAGTGGAACCCTGGTGACTGATCATGTACGACTTCTAGCGCATCCTTATCCAACATTTCGTGGACATCCGCCTCCAAGGCCAGAGCCTTCAGAGATGTTGGAGCGTACGTGTGGAACGCTATTGGAGTGGAGGATAGGGGGGGCCAATGAAGCACGAACAGGAGCTTGTACCCTTCGCGAAGGGTCAACACTACCCATTCCTCGGCCCTGAGGTGCTGCCACATCACCCAATGGCGCGATAGGCATCCCCTACCCTTGGCAGCATGGGAAGGGGAAAGCCAATCTCAGCATTTCCCTTTCCCTTGCTTGCCCCTGTTCTTTCCCCGACGTGGAGGAGCTCCTGAGGGAGGCTGAAAGGTCTGTTTGGGGGCAAAACCCTTCTGAACAGGAGCAGGTCTCGGCGGCACAGGCGCATCAGGAGCACGACCAGTGGTACCCTTGGTACTTCCCATGGGCTTGGCCTGGCTGCGAACGGTTTCACGGGACCAGGTCCTTTGAAACTCACACCCTGCGCCTGGTGGATAATGGAGTCCTTCGAGTGTAGGTGCCATTTATCCCCACGGTCCGAACTTCCTCTGGTGAGAGAGAGAAGTTGCAGCTCTAATAGGAGTGTTCGTGAGTGCCAGGGCCTCTCCTGAACCATTCTGTCTCGCCAAACGCGCGGCTACTGCCTCACGTTTTTTGAGGATCAGATTGGCATACTGGGTAGCAGGCTGGTCCAAGAGAAAAGCAACAGCTTTCCCACCAGACAAAGCCAGGTTCCTGTACTGTTTCATGTGTTCGGGGGTAGCGAGCTTGGTGTCCCGCGCAAACACTGTGGCCGTACCACACCAGTGGTCGGGCCACGAAGCAGCATGGAGAGAAGCTACAGAGATGGACTCCATAGTTGAAATCTCAGAGGCCAAGAGGGCCAGTCTCTGGGATTTCAAGCTCTTGACTGAGGAACCCCAGCAAGCGCTCCAACCGCGGGGTCGAGAGGGAGAGGACAAGACACAGAAGACTCTGTGACCTAGTACCTCTTCTGTCGCTGAAGTAGTTGAGGGAAAGCTTGTTTGAACCTTGGCTCCTAAGCGAGTCACCAGGTCCTGCGATCTGGTCACTCTATCGGTCCAATGCTCGAGCAGCTTGTCTCAACCAGGGTAGTGTGAGGGGCCGTGAACTGTCTTCGAGAGCTCCCCATAGGATCTCCAAGGCTGTACACTTATCTCAGACACTACCTCAGGAGGAGCCCTGAGGCCATTAATCTCTGGCATGAGGTTAATGACATCTAGGAACGGCGACTCCACCTCGGGATCTTTTGTCTCCACGGCCGGTGAAGGCCGTGGAAGTGGCTGATCCTTCGGTCCCCCATGAATACCCTCGCTCTGGTCCTAGGACCGAATCAGGCGTGTATTCAGGAGTCAAGGAAGGACCCTGGCAGGGTTCATCCCCGACGGAATGCATCGAGGTTCACTGCAACCGAGTGCGTGACTGGTCACTGCGAGCCCCACGAAGCTCCCGAAGAAGCTCGAGCGCGAGCGGTGCCGCTGGGAACTGCAGCGCTAAAACCAGAAGGTATAGACAGGTTAGTCGCGCAAGTGGTGCGCGCGGCCTCACCTGTTACATGGCCAGAAAGCATGGGAGTTGGCTGCATCTCACGAGGCTGGTATGCACAAGAGCTAGCCTGGTCGTGCACGACTGGCTCCCATGCTGCGAGGTGGCTCCATGCCAGGCCCCAGTTGCACGGGTCGAGTGCGCGGCTGTCTAAGCCTGCTCCCTGCTCACGCGACACATGAGTCGCTTAGTCGGTCCGCGTGGAGGTAGTCATGCGTACCGCGGATTCTTCACGAGAGACCACAGCAGAGATTTCTCGTGCTGAAGCCAGGGTTCTCCTTTCCCCGCTCAAGAGCGTTCGAGTCTGAGAAGCAGATCGGGGGCCCGAGGACCCCGTCACCATGCTCTGGGAGACGATACCTACGCCCTCGAGCAAGGTTGTCGTGCATAGAGGCCTTGCGCGAGATTCGCCGTGAACAATCCCACTAGAGCGGGGAACACTGGAATCTCGCACATCGCCCTAATTCTCCGGAGGAGAAGAGGTGTCTCGGGGGCGCCATGACCCTTCAACTGCAACTGGCCTTCCTGGACCTCTTCGCTTTCCTCTTCTTCCCCTTCCTCTTTCCCCTGGGGGAGAAGAGTCAGAGTCAGAAGACGAAGAGGAGGAGAGAGGAGGAGGAACTAGAAGAGGAATAAGCCCACGCTTCCTCTTCTTGTGCCCCCTCCAAGGTACTAGAACGTTGGTCGAGGCAACAGCAGACGACACTGGACGAGGATGAACAACCTGAGCCATGTCCGTAGGAAGAGCCGTGGTCGGTGAACTTGGTGAACCTAAAAAACCTAATGTCTCCACAAGAGTTTTCGCAGATTTTAATTTCAACTGACTTGCGGGCGAAGCTGTAAAGGGTTTGCCAGCAGTCGTTAAAGAAATCTCAGTGATTAAAACCTTACTCTCCCTTGTTGTAACCGGGAGTCCTGCAATTATTTTACCTTTGGAAAAAGTTTGCATTTTGCCAGGAACAAATGCTTTATCAGGAACATCGTCAACAACAACAGGGGCATCAGTGAACATGGGAGTCGATAAAGTTACAGCCCAGGGTTGCCAGGTTTCCTAAGTGAGAAAAGGCCAACTTTGATCCAAAAAGGCCAAAGGTATAGCCTTTAAGGCCAACCTTTTATGATATTGCTAAAGGCTAATCGATTTCAAATAAAAAAAGGCCAAATTTGATGTCTTTAGCTGAAAAAGGCCTTGCTTGCAATCCTGTCACAAATTCAATTACATTCATGTGTTCATCTACAATCGTATCATTTAAACGGCGTCTTAACAAATTTAAGTCAAGCTTACCTAATAATCCGAGTGACGTCCAAAATTCCCCCTTCTTACCAGGTAACGTGTCTTCATCAGTATCAGACGGTCCAACAATCTGTCGGATGTCTCTCGGGATCGCCAAAATAGAGGGAGCGCTAAGGTCAACCGCTCCCCCGGCGAAACCCGAGAAAACCCCAACAGGCTGTGAATCCGGGCTTCCCAAAATGGTGGCCAGGATTCACACTATGGCAAGGAGAACCTTGAGAGCAAGGTTTTCCCCTACATGTCGAGCAGAGCGTGTGCGGGTCTACAGAAGGTGACGAAAGCCACCAACTGCAACGCCTGCCATGGCCTGCACAACATCGCATCTTAAAGAGTAACTTTCTCCTTTATAACAATGACCAATCACTAGTACACAAGCACAAGAGAAGGCAAAGGGTTGCAGCGTAGAGAGCGGAGAGTAGCACAACCATCCACAATGAGCCGAAGCGAGTGAATGAGGAAAGTGGGCTGGCGGTTGGGGGGAGGGGGCTAAGCTCCACCCCATACCGCCAGCCAACTGATCAGCACAACTGCCTGGTTTTCTTTCTCTTCGGCTTCAGCTGAGCTGAAGCGAATTCCTATATTAAATTATTACGAGATTTGTATACCATGTCGGCACAAATCATCATTGAGGTATAGTCTACCGGCACACCAAATTTCATGCTTGTTTCACCAAACCCACAATTCTTCCAAATAATTCACCTATCTGCAGTACTACCCTAAATTTCTCATGAGATAATATTTTTGCATGAATTTTCCCAGTTACTGCTTTCAAAGCTTATACCATTTTCAACTCCTTAGCTTATGTTAATACTGCCTGAACTCTCTTTGATTCTTCCCTTGATTCATTCTTACTATTTGTCCATGCTATTAGAATCTTAACTCCCTTATAAAGCACTCTCCTAACTACTTCCTAAAATTCCAAAGTTCAACTTTCAAGCCCTACAGAAAAATAAGTACAGTAAATAAAGTTTGAAAGAAACAATTACAAAAAGGCAATATATAATTCTGTACTCACCACACAACCAGAAACATAACAAAACCACAAATGCTGGATCATCTCTTGCAAACTGGGCTTTGGTTTCTGAAATGATAGAAAAAAAGAGAGATAATTTATAACAGCAGTTCTAAGACAAAAACTTAAACTTTACAATACTTCATGTTGCGATATTAATGAACTTTACTAGATTCAAAATAGTGACCTGTCCTTTAACACATAAATTAGATATTTCTAAATAATCTGTAATTTTTTCTAATTATATATACCTGAGCTCTTTAGATAAATGTTTTCAGCATAGGTGGAGTCTAGCCATAAACTTTTATGCGAGAGGTCAGCAACTATCCGCTTGTTAGCAGGGGTGGGGGGGGGTGTAGGCCAGCCACTCCCCTCACACACTAATCCAGTGATATATATTGTATGTCCTTTTTTAATACTGGCAGGACTTCTAGGGGGACAGATGATGGCAGGACAAGTATGAGTACAGAGCTCAGATTTGTGTAGTTAGGAAAAATACATATGACCTCCAAATTTGTCATTTGTTCCTACCAAAATACAAACCCTTCACACTTTACTATGGAGAATCACCCTTAGGTGGGTGGAAGTCCAAAACCCCAATTGGCTGGGAAATTTGACCTGGGGTATAGCTCTGAGCTAATTAAGAGTGCAAGAGAAATACCCTTACATCTCAGGAGCTCTCAGCCTCATGAGCTGTAGAGTTGACAGTCTAGGCAATCCTGTTGAATGAGTGGAAAACAAACACTGTGACTTGATTAGATAAAAACAAAGAGATAAACACTTCATAATTAAACCTAGACATTGCGTGACTACCCCTCCCATGGAGAATGGGGACATAACAAAACATACAAAATATTTGAGACCACACATGGGAAATGATTGTTACCTACAGTCGGAGGTAGGTCATTTTGCAGAGTCCTCCAAATACTGTGCCCCAAAAGAAAAGATGAAGGAAGAAAAGGCCAGTAATGTTGTCCATTCATTCCAGAGTAACACAGGGTGACATCTGTCCTCGATCGACTGCTACTTGTTCTGTAAGGGAGCTGAGGTAGATTGCACCACTTGATGAGTGGCCAACACATGTTGTAGGGAGAATGTATCTAGGTTCCTGTGGGTTACTTCTTGCAGATAGTGGATGGTGAAGGTTGTCTGTCGTTGTCAAACGCCCGCTTGTAGAACCTGTGCCACAGAGAAGTTTGTCTTACATGCTAGGGACATACATACTCCCCTAACATCATGAGCGCGGGGTCTACGATCTCATTGAGGAGAACCAGAATTCAGGGCATGGTTAATGACCTGCTGAATCCATGTGGAGATCATATTCTTCATGAATCTCCTCTTGACTCATGCTGAGCAAAATTACATTGTGCACTCACCCTGGGAAATCACATGTGGCTGGAATTTGAAGAACCTGCCTACAACTTCTTAGATGGGAGAGGAACTGCTGACGAAGCGTCAGTTTAGAAAACGAGATGGACTGGAAGGGAGCTGTGTGCTCCTGCAGTGCCCCAAGCTTTAGCAGCTCCAAATGTCATTCCTTTATGAGGGAACACAAAAGCCACAAATGACGAAAGGTATCAAGAGAGCTAGACTCCCCACAGTTGGCGGATGCAGCCATTTTGCTAAGGGTCCTCCCGGCCCGAAGGTTGTCAGGGGGTTGAACGGACATCACTCTTGCATGAACGTCAGCCAGGGAAGTAAGAGGCGCCAGAGAAAGAAGACGGGACTTCTTCAACCTTGAGGAAGACCCAGATGGAGAAAAATCCCTTTTAGACTTCTTCCGTCACCTACCGTACTGTACTGCTCCTACTGAAGGGATGGTCACTCACAATAATTGTTGCAGGGAGAAGCCTGTGTGCAGGAATGTCGTTTGCACGAAAGGCAAAGTCGGTGAGGATCTGTCTCTGCACGCAAGGGCGGCCCGCTTTTGCTAGGTCAACCCGCATACTGTAGTTGCAATCCTCAAAGACCAGACACAGCTGCAAAGAGAAAGAGAAAAATTAAATTTTATACCTTGGTAAGAATAAAGTGATTTTGAGCAAAGCGAAAAATCTTTTTTTGGGTGATATGGCCATGTCGTCCTGATGGAAGGTTCCTTTGGGCAGCGTTCTAAGGGATATTTGGCTACAGTGATACTCCCAGAGAATTAACCACAGGTTTCCAGAATTCTAACTCCTGACACGAGTATCCTCAATATAACTTTTAAGGATATCGCATAATATCAGAGGACGTATTTCTTGATACGACACATGGCAGTCTTCACCCTGAATAGAATTTACGCTTTCAGGGGGAAGAGTGGCAAGTTTGAAGGGGATCCGTTATCAAGGTTACCCGGTGGATCCCCTCCCAGTACTACCACGGAGTACTATTCCTTGTTGCAATTAAGCATGGATAGCCGCAGAGAGAGTAGTTTCGGGTGGGGACTTTTTGTTACTTAGTTGTATACTCCTTTTTTAAAAGGAGGGAGGGTCCATCAGGACGACATGGCCTTATCACCCAAAAATAGATTTTTCGCAACCGTTTTTTGGGCTCAGCCATGTCGTCCTGATGGAAGTTTACCAAAGAATTACTTGAAAGTACTATATCTGTGGGTTTGTATAAGTGCCTTTACTTTGACCAAGTTCCTTATATGGTCTCCCAGACCTAATATATATGACATTACCATTATTTGTCATATCCACTAAGTTTGGAACTAACTTAGGGCTTCCTGCCCCCTGCAGGGAAATTGTCGATATCGACTATAAGGCGTCAAAGTTTGTATTTCGTAGGAACTAAGTGGAACTTTTTAAAGATTACCAGGTTGTTTTTACAGAGGTTATACTGTCAAGTATATTATTTTTAGGAAAAATAAAAGGCTCTGGATAATTTATTCGATTTCATGCATGGCTAATAAGATGCGGATACATTTTTATGTATATTATTTGTATAGACAAATATAAAAATACAATGACAAATGTATCATAAATAGAATCCTTTGGACATTTCAATACCTTCGGGTATATATATATTTAACCTGTAAGGGAAGAAATACATATATTATGGATTAGTCATAGGTGCCACTCAGTATTGTGAAATTAATTGAATGATTTCACTTCGATGTTGGATATGTTTCAACACTGTACGAATGTTCACACGGCACTGGTGTTATTGGTTAGATTCTACACCTATATAGAACAGTCAGAGGGATTCTCATTAAAAAGATATTACACTCAAGATGCTAATACCTGTCCACCCAGTTGACTGTAAAGTCCCACACAGTCCACTGTTCATCGCAACACTAGACGACAGGTTTTTATAACACTACCTGCCGCCACCACAAAGTGTTTTATTTCATGCACTTGCTTCGTGTAATGTTTATAGAAGACTCTAGAAGATTTCCACCCAGTGTATGAGCGGAGTCTATCAAAGTCCATATGTTGAAAGAAGTTCAACGAGGAAGCAACTTTTCTAGGATCGTGACCTCCGGGTGTACTGTCAGGATCCGCTCTGCGAATAAAGTAGGTGAGTTTCGCCCTCAGTTGTTTTAGGGATAAGTTTGATCCTGAGGTTTCTCCAAGGAAGAGCTGTCCCTCCTTGAAGTCTGAAGTTCTTCGAAGATAGACCTTAAGTCACTCTACTGGACATAGAGAGACATCTTCCTTCAGAGGGCAGATTCTCCAAGGACCCCACCTTTTGGTGGGCAGCTCGTTTTTGGCGAGAAAGGCAGGATCGGGAAAGAGATTCAGTTCTCCCTCTTCTGTGAACTGAATATGACCCTCGTTTCTAGATAGGGCCACTATTTCACTAACTCTAGCCCCTGAGGCTATAGCGAACAAGAATATCACTTTCTGTGTTAGATCCTTTAGGGTACAATCTTCGTTGTTCAAGTTCGAAGCATAGTGCAAGACTTTGTCCAATGACCATGATATGGGCTTTGGAGGGGTTGCTGGTTTGAGTCTAGCTCATGCTTTCGAAATCTTATTGAAGATTTCGTTTGACAGGTCCACCTGGAAGGCGTAAAGAATAGGTCTAGTCAAAGCTGACTTACACGTACTTATTGTTCATGAAGGTGGATGAAGAAGGAAAGGCAAAAGTCTATCGAGATTTTTGCCGGTCTGTTTGCTTTAACAAAGGAGACCCACTTCTTCCAGGACGATTCATGTTGTCTTTTGAGATCCCGAACCTTTTCTTGGCTGCTAAGGCGAGAAAATCATGAGATGTAGGTTTTGGGTTCTCAATGATGAAGCGTAGACAGTCAACTTCTGAACCAGTTGGGATAGAACTGGATTCAGTAGAGGAAAAAGCTTCAGCTTCAGTTCTATCACTAGAGGGAACCAATTGCTCCTGGGCCATGTGGGGGCCACTACTGTTGCTGTTCCCTTGAAGGATCTCAGCTTGTTGAGGACCTTCAGCAGGAGATTTGTTGGCGAGAACAGATAGATATGATTCCATCTGTTCCAAACGAGGGACATAGCGTCCGTCGCTTCTGCCCGAAGGTCCTCGTATGGGGACACATATCGAGGTAGTTTCTTGTTGTCGTTCCTTGCGAAGAGGTCGATCTACAGTTTTGGGACTTTTTCCAAGATGAAGGAGAATGAGTCTGCGTCGAGGGACCATTCTGTCTCTATCGGTTTTTGCCTGGATAGAGCGTCCGCCGTCACATTGCGGAACCCTTGCAGGTGAACTGCTGATAAGTGCCATCTTTTCTTCCTTGCCAAGCGAAAGATGGCTAACATCACATGATTAATGTAGGGCGATCTCGAGCCTTGTCGGTTCAGACATTTCACTATTACTTCGCTGTCCAAGACCAGCCAGATGTGGGCTGATCTGTGAGGGGATAGTTTCTTCAACGTTAGGAAGACTGCCTTGGCTTCCAGAATGTTGATATGAAAGGTCTTGAACTGGTGCGACCAGTTCCCTTGTACTTTCCTTTGATGGGAATGGCCTACCCATCCTTCCGGTAAGGCATCTGTGTGGATGACCACTGAAGGTTGAGGTGGTTGTAAGGGAATTGTCCTTGTTAGGCTCTTGACCTTTGACCACGGTCTTAGAAGCGATCGCAGTAGGGTCGGTGTTGATCTCTGTTGATCTTTTAGTGTTTGATGCGCAACTTCTCCAGACTCCCGACACATCCTTCAGTTGTGCTTTCAGCACTGGGTCTGTCACTGCTGCGAACTGGAGAGAGCCCAGTACTCTTTCCTGTTGGCATCTTCAAATCTTATTGGATTTCAGTAGCCTCTTGACAGAACCCACAATCTCTCTCCTCTTCTTCGGTGGGATGGAGAGGCGGTGTGACTGCAAGTTTCAATGGATTCCTAACCATTGAAACTCTTGAGCTTGAGAGAGGCGAGACTTCTTGTAGTTGATCTTGAAGCCCAGATGAGCCAGGAACTGGATCACCTTCGTGGCTGCCTGCAGACAAGCTGTCTTGGATGCTGCCCACACCAACCAGTCGTCCAGGTATGCTGCTACCTGAAAGCCTTCTAAGCATAGCTGTTGGACGACTGTGTTCGCAAGTTTTGTGAATATCCTTGGGGCTATGTTTAGTCCAAAGGGCATGGCTGTGAAGACATAATTTGTCTTCTGTAGTTTGAATCCTAGGTAGGAGGAGAGGGGGCGGCTATCTGGTAGGTACCAATAAGCATCTGCTAGGTCTATTGAGACCGCGTACGGCCCTTTTGGTAACAGTCCTTATGTGGTAGGGTTAGCAACACATAAGGAACTTGTTGAGTGGAGACAAGTCTAGAATGACTCTGAGTTTGTCCGAGTCTTTCTTGGGAACACAAAACAGCCTTCCCTGGAATTTGATGGACTTAGTTTTCCTTATTACCTTTTTGTTTAAGAGTTCTAAGGTATATTCTTCCAATAAGGGGGTGGAGTGTTGGAAGAATTGAGGAAAAGGGGGTGGAGATTTGTTCCATTTCCACCCAAGTCCATTCTTGATTAGGCTGTGGGCCCAAGAATCGAAGGTCCAACGATCCCGAAAGTGGAAGGGTCTTCCTCCTACCTTGGAGCATCTCATTGTTGAGATGATACGGAGGGTTTGTTACCCTGACCACGTCCTCCTCTATCCCTTGAGGGGTTTCTTGAGGAGCCTTTTCTAGAGCCTCTACCTTTAGGGTGAAAGGTAGTGGTGTGCCTCTCAAAGCCTGGATTTAAGGCTGGCGACTGAGCTACCAACTGCTGGTGCACCATTTGGAAGGTAGTTTGCGGCTGGGCAACCATTTGGGGCACTTTGGTCATGGTAACTGTAGGATGCTGTGCAGGTCTATGAGGCACGCGTGGCTTCTTTGTCTTCCTGTTCTTGGGTTGGGGACCAGCGTCAGAGGATGATTTCCTCTTGGAAGACATGCCCCACTCCTGGAGAAGGTTCCTATTCTCCGTGGCAGCTTTAGCAACTACCTCTTGGACTACTTCCTTTGGGAAGAGGTCCTTGCCCCAGATACATGAAGTAATCAACTTCCTGGGCTCGTGTTTGACCGTTGCATTGGCAAACACATGCTCTCTACAGGCCCTCCTGGCCTTTACAAAAGCGTACATGTCCTTCACAAGGGTAGCCATGTGCATCTTGGCTAGGACCGTGTACATATCTGGAGTGCTCGAGAGGCCTGCACACATCTCCATACAGTTCTGGAGAGACAAAGAGGCGGCTAGTCTCTCTTTTGTCTCCTGTTCCTTTCTCAGATGTTCTGACAACTTTGGAAGGTTCTCGTTGAACTGTTGTCCTGCTATCTCTGGATCCAGTTTCGAGATTGAGAAGGTTAGATGAACCTCGTTCCAATCCTTCTCGCAGGTAGGCAGGGCTAGAGACAATGGTTTGCATTCCTCTAGCGTAGGGCATGGTTTGCCCGCGTCAACTGCTTTTAGCATGCAGTTGAGAGCTTTGGCCGAAAAGGGAAAAGCTCTGGAGGAAGGAGCAAGGAAGGTAGGGTGCCTCTTGCTCAAAGCTGAAACCTTCGAGTTGGTATAGCCGGCTTTCTTTAGGTTACTCGTCAAGAGAGCCTGCGCCTTGTCATGCTCAAAGATCATGACCTCCTTAGGTTCCATCTCCTCTCGAGATGCTGGTTCATCCCGCAATCTTACGAAGCATTCTAGGTAAGCCGAAATGTTAGGCCAGAATTGGAGATCTTCGAGGGGTTTGGCCCCCATCTTCTCAGAGATATAGTTTCCCATTCATCATGGGCATATACTCCGCATACCTCCAGGAGTTGGTTTCGGAGCATTAGGGTAAGTCGGAGACTGACACGCTTGTGAGAGCCGCTGAAAGTGGCCGAGCATTGCGCTTCTCTGACTTCCCTCCTCATCTCGTTGTTCCTTGCGCATCGTTTCCATCATCAGTTGCAGCTGTGCCATGAGCGCTTCGCCCTTGGTTAACAGCGGGTCCTATTGAGGAGTTGAGGCCGAAGAGGTTGACGGCACTGGTTGATATGCCGTCACAGAAAACTGAGGGTCTTCCGTTAGTGTCGATACGGATTCTTCTTCCTACTCGTGTGGCTGGGCCACCTCTTCTTCAGGATTTTCTTGTAGAAGATCCTTTTTGGTGTCTGAGGACACCTCTGACATCTGTTCTTGATGGATGTCCATGCCTTTGAGAGCCTTGTTGATGTCAGCCTCTATCATCAGTTGGATGAAGGGAGGCTTGACCTGTGCCTGAGGCACAACCGCGGCGGATTGGGCCTTAGGGAACAGAAGGCCTCTCATAGCTTTGTTTGGCAGGTAAGGTCCCGGAGAGTTCTTCTGGAACCCTCTTACCCACTTTCCAAGCGTTTCCCTCGCAGTATCCCTCGACTCCGTCGTCTGGGGATCACCGAAATCATCGGCCATCAAGGCCGAGCAGACGGTGCAACCCTTCAGATCCCAATACCTCAGGGTTTCAGTTGCAATGGAGCAGGGGGCATGAGACCTGCACATCTTGTGGCCACAAAAGTCTCTGCTTTTGTGGTTGCAGTACATGACTGCATACTGCACCTTAGCCTCCTCCTGTAAAGAAAGAAAGAGTGAAATGAGTATGGGGTAATTTATCTCACTGATAAATATATTCACATGCATTAAATAGTATCCATTACTATTCTTAATATAGCTTAGGATAGTAAGCTAGAAAGGAAATAGGAAAGACACATATCTGTGTTTCCTGTCCAGGCAATTGCTATGACCTCCCCCAATATTAATATATTTAATTTCCTTATTAGGGAAAATACAGGGTGGAATAGCTCTAGTACGTAGAGCTGGAGTCAGTGTATATTAACACTAACTCCACCACATGTAAAATATTAATACTGCACGGTAATTATTGGTGTTCCAATGATCTAGGATACATCAGAATGTTGAAGGAATGCTTCACCTCAACATTTGCTAAGGGGTCTCAACAATGGACTGTGAAAGGATACACAGAGTATATTGGAAATTCATACTACTGTACTGTATTATTATATACTGTAGTTTTCTAAGTGCAGTATTGTTATACTGCAGGAATACTGGCTACTGTATTGTCTTATACTGTAGTTCTGCCGATATACTACCGGGTTAGGCTAGTACCTGACGGCACTAGCCGACAGAGAGAGAGAAAGAATGAAGAGAAGGACTACCGTATTATTATAGTTTAGTACAATAATTAGGGTTGTAGGGACTATTGTCTCCTCTGCCTTCTTTCCAGAATGAGGATTCAAATGGAAGGGGAGAGAATGTATTGATTCTAGCTTCCATCCAGCCACAATTTTTGTTGCCGGCTGCACTGCCGGTTACAGTCCAAGGGAGGACTGAAGAATACTCAAAGTTGTATTGGGTTTCCCACCGGCAGCCATCAGGGCCGGCTCAACCTTTCCCGGAGCATTGCTTCCGTTAGGGAGATGGTTGAAGCGGCAACCTAACCGCCTTTGTAGGAGCCCGGCTGGTAACGCAGTCAACCCGACAAGCGGGGTGATTGTAGAATACCGGCCATAGGGATTGTTACTAAAGGACAGAAGGGGAAGGGAAAGGGTCTTATATTTTACATAGAAAGGAGGCGACAGGTATGCCTCCTACTTTCAGCTGCAAATCAAGGAAACATAGTTTCCAATACCGGCGCCGTCTTGGGCGGCAGAGGAATAACAATTCCCTAGCCTGAGACATTGCCGGATATAAAACATGTCTTCTAGTCCACAAGGGAGAAAGGTGGCGGCAATTGTACAACCCACTTTCGGTTGTGGACTAGGGAAGCCGAGCTTCCTATGTCAGCAACGGTGTAACCGGCAGGGGAATGACTATTCCCCCATCAGTAGCGCTGCCGGCAACAAGACAGAATACCCTGAGTTACTGTCGTATTTCAAAGCCGGGATACTCACCGGCAAAGAGAATCGACAAAAAACACTATCTCAGTCAAGCCGGAGTACACTACTCAATGGCAATGACGAAAGATAGGGTTGTTGCCTGGGCTAGCGGCACTCAGGGGGAAGGAAGGGTTTATCCTCATTTCTCTAAAAGAGAAGAGTATCGAATTATGATAGTAATTCTAGGAGATATCCATATCTCCGACCAAATTAATAAAACGATACAAGAGGTTAAACGGGAATAATGTTACTAAAGTATACTAAAACGCGTTAGGCTAGCCTAACTCAAGTCGGGATCTCGGCTACGCTAGTACCACCGAGGCCCTATCGTATACGATCAAAACGTTTTATCAGAAGAGGAAATATTACGTGTAAATCTTATCTTCACTAGTATAATTTTGCCTATATAGCTAGAATTTCTTTATAGCAAAATACCGAGGACATCATACTACTAACTAAATAAAGAATTTATGGTGTACGACAGTGGTCCTAAAATGGCCGCCTCCGGTGCTGGCTCTGCCCCGCTTAACACACCTAAATTATGTTAATTTAACTGTGAGAAGGGAGCCAAAAATTATACACAGGAAAGATTAAATACTCAACTTTCCAGAGGATGAAGATGCTGGAGATTGCATTGTAATATTCCTTAAAAACAGTAACAACACCGAGAGCAACGTGGGAGAACACCTTGCTTAATTGGCTACGTTAAAAGGAATAGTACGCCGTGGTAGTACTGGGAGGGGATCCACGGGGTAACCTTGATAACGGCTCCCCTTCAAACTCGCCACTCTTCCCCCTCAAAGAGTAAACTCTACTCGGGGTGAAGATTGCCATGCGTCGCATCAAGAAATACGTCCCCTGATATGCGATGTCCTTAAAATTTATATTAAGGATACTTGCGCCAGGAGTAAGAATTCTGGAAACCTGTGGTTAATTCTCTGGGAGTATCACTGTAGCCAAATATCCCTTAGAAAGCTGCCTCAAGGAACCTTCCATCAGGACGACATGGCTGAGCCCAAAAATAGGGTTTATGGGAGAGCACGACAAGACATCACATCTACACTCTACCAAGCCAAAAACAAAAGTGTGTATATTACTGGGTGACTGTACGAACACAGTGGCCAGTCTAAACCCTGCAAACTAGCAGACGATCGTTGACACTTTGCATTGAAATTTATGGTGAGATTCCATCTACGCTAAAACATATATCCATAGTGAAGAGTGAATGGTTTGTATTCATGTAGGAACAACTGCAGTTTGAATATGCAAGTCAAACGGACCATTCTAATTTGATGTAACTATTGATTTCGAAGCACAGAACTTTCAAAAATATAAATCAAAAGAAAAATTACTTCCGATACAAATGAATTAATTTCTTTTTCTTGATACATATACAGTACATGCTAGTTCACTGGCAATATAAGGGTTAGTGAAATGGATCCTTTGTTGGACTTGAGATGCTTTCAGCTTGAGAAACCTGTCATTGAATGCCTCTTGCTCTTAAAAAGGAGCTTAAAGGATGAGTTGGAACGGAGAGAGGAGAAGACCCAGTTGTCTGGAACACTGCCTTCTGTTTGGCACCCCTCAACACCTTTGACCAAGGCAGAGCTGCATTGACCTTCGGAGGTTTCCGAGTACCATAAAACTGATCCAAGAACATTTCCCTCCCATTAAGATGGGGCTACCGATAGATCTGGCAACCCACTGATGGAACGAATGCAGGATAGTCTAGAAAGCATGTTCCGAATTCTTCCTTTCATCCTCCGTTAGCTTAGGACTAGTAGCAGCTGGCAAAGCGTCGTCCTCGTGATCGCTTTGCCCTTCCACTTCCAAGCTCTCATCCATAGGAGCCTGGGGTGGGTCCAAGTCGTCATCAGGGTAAGCCAGAGACAGGGTAACTGCTGTAGACATGCTCCCTTCCAACTGCCTATCAGGCAGAGTAGGGGGAAGCCTGGCTGAGGATTTAGGAATGGTAAACAAATCCTTGGGCTCCCTGCCCTGGGGCAGGTGTTCCTCCGTCAGCGAGGGCCTTATAGGCTCTGCTGATCTGCGGGAAAGATGGGAGTCCACAGCAGGAGGGGGCACATCACACCTGGTCATAGGGCGTGCCTCCTTAGGCATTATCTCGACCAAGGAGGAACATTAAGAGTCCTGTAGCAAATTTCCCTGTCTTCCTTGGGGGATGAAGGACAGACCTTCTTCCTCTTCCCCTTTGGTTTGGTCTAGGGACCTTGAACTGCAAGGGGCTACCTTGTATTTCTGGCACGCTCTCTTCCCGAGGTCTCTTGCGAGGGGAGAAGGGATTCTCCCTGCAAGGGGGAACCGCTGGAGTGGAATCCTCAGAACTCCTCCTAGGATCAGCTGAGAGGTGGTCACAGAGGAACCCTAGAGTGCCTCCTATGGACTGGGAATGGGGAGTGACCCCTGTCACGACATACCGCTTTACGTCAAGTCCTTAGGATGGCACGAATCCCTGGGCTTAGAAACTTCAGAAGGGTTCTTAGCCCTCTTGCCTGTAGGAGGCTTACCTGCAGGCAAGATCTGCACAGGCCTTCCCTTGGGGAGATGATCTGGGCGTTGTCCCGTGGGCGACTATTATCTCTGGGATGGTGGAGGCCCATGCGACTGGAGAGATGGGTGAACATTTCTCCTGGCAGAAGGTTTACCATGAGAAGGGAGACCTTCTGCAGCCAGAAACGGCGATGGTATTCCATCTGAGGACGAAGCAACCACAGGGTCGAGGCATGACGGGTTTTGCGGAAGGAAAATCGCTAGAACCTTCTCTAGCATGAGACTCTGACATGTCATGCACTAACACTTCTAACGTGTCGCACGATGCTGGTCTGTCGCACGGCGCAGTGCGAGACTGAACTGGAGCAAGAGGAGGAGCTGCCATAAAGCGTAACTCCAGGTCTCGCGACCCATGGGAATCCAAATGTCGAGGACCTTGAGGTAGCGTGTCACTGAATCCTGTAAGAGGATGCTTGCCTACAGGATGAGAGCAGCGAGAACCCAAAGGCTCCGCGCGACATGAGTCCGAAGACTCTGTCATGAGAGTAAAACTCAGCAAGACGAGGGTTACAAAAGACGACAGGCACAGCGCGACCGCGCGAATCCAGCTATGAGAATCCGAGGGCTCAACTTAACGAGAGGCATGAGAGCCCGAAGGGTCAGCGCAATGGGAAACCAAGGTTTCCCTGCCACAAGAACCCGAAGGCTCAACGTTACAAGAGACACAGGAGCCCAAGGGCTCAGCGTAACCAAGGTTGCGAGATATCAAAGAGTCAACGCAACGGGAAACGGAGGTTTCCCTGTTACGAGAACCGGAGGGCTCAATGTGACAAGAGTACGAGACCTCGGGGGCTCAACGTAACCAGGGTTACGAGACCCGAAGGGTTAACGTAATGGGAGACCGAGACCTCCCTGCCCCGAGAACTCGTAGGATCAGGGTGACTGATGTCACAAGAGCCAGAGGGCTCAACGTAATTGGAACCCGAAAGTTCCAAGTCACGAGAACCCAAAGGTTTAGCGCGACGGAGGCCCGAAGGACTCCCAGGGTCTTATGAACCAGCAGGATCAACATGACGCAGGAGCCTGAAGTTCAGGGATGTCGCGAACAAATCCACAGTCAGGAACCCCATAAAGTCAGGACTTTGTTGGCAATTAGATGATTCAAAGACCACTCAGAGCCCAATATCTGAGTCGCTCTGCTCAGATTGTTTGCGAGCTCATTCCTCTTGCCAGGAATGAAGTGGGCTGATAGGGACACCGAGTTGTCTTCTGTCCATCTTAACATCTCCACTGCTAGATGGTATAGGAGTTGTGAAAAGGTACCGCCTTGCTTCTTTACATAAGCCACTACTGTTGTCGCTCATCAGCACCACACAGTGACCCGCCGGAAACTGTTGGAAGTGTTGGAGAGCCAAGAAGGGTGCTCTCATCTCTAAGAGATTTATGCAGTGGTAAGAGAAGTGGCCACCCACCATGGAAGGTCCGTCAGTTGCTCTAATCCCCACACTGACTCCACCTAGATTTCAGCTGCCACTGAAGAGATTGAATTTGTGAAGCAGCCGTTAGGCACTAGGCGGGCCAGGGATGACAGGTGACCTAGCAGATGCAACCACTGCGATCTTCTCTTCTGAGGAAGGGGCTTGCTACCTTCCTGAGCCTCTGTATTCTGTCGTCTGATGGAGAAGTTTTCTGAAGTTTGGTATCTATGATCATACCAAGGTACAGTATACCAGTCTCTGAGAGGGGAGCAGCGATGACTTTACGAGGTTTATTACATCCCCAGATTCTGACAAAACTCAAGTAGTCTGTCTCGGTGCTGAAGATAGGTTGCCACCGAATCTGCTAGGATCAGCCAATTCTAGAGGTATCTTAGGAGATGAATGCAAATCCTGTGAGCCCAAGATGACACTAGGGCGAATACACTCGTGAAGACCTGAGGTGCTATGGAAAGATCGAAGTACAGAACCTTGAACTAGTATTGCCTAATCTCGTGTATGACCAGGAGATACTTCCTTGAAGACGGATGTACCAGGATCTGGGAGTATGCGTCCTTGAGATCCAGCGTGTACATGAAGTCCTATGTTCTTACTGCTTGTGTGACAGTGTCTTCTGTATCCATTATTGAACGGAGTTTGAAGCACAAAATTGTTCAGAGCCGACAGATCGATGACTGGGCTCCATCCTCCAGATGCCTTTTACACATGAAAGTCGATTGAAGAGGCCTGGAGAGCCGTTGAGGATCTCTTGGAGACCGCCCTTCTCCAACATGGACTAGACTTCAGCCTAGAAGGCCAGCTCCTTTGCAGATCCCTTCCTGTAGAAGCTTGATGGAACTGGATTCCAAGTCAGTGGAGGGAGAGATTGAGTGACCAAGACATGATACCCTGAACGAATCACTGAGATTGTCTAGAGTTCAGCCCTCTGCTGCACTCACCTCTGCCACCAGCATTGCCAGCATCCCCCCACCAGTGGGCAGGTGAGAGGATTGCCCTCCATAGCAGGAGAGACGTCTACCGCTTCCCTTACTACCTCTTCCTCCCCTGGAGGTCTTGGAGCCCTTTGGATCTTTAGCAGGAAAGGACTGCTTTGGTACCTTCTTGGAGGACCCTGCTGTCCTACTGGTCGAGAGTTTGGTGGTCTGCGGCTGTTTCTCAGGAGCTAGTGGAGCTTTACTATAGGGCCTGGATGTTAAGGCCCTATGGGGGAGTCCTGATTGGACTTTCTCCATCGTTCAGCCGTCCTCTCGCCCTCTTCCGGTTTGGATGTGGATGAGCCTTCCAAGGTGAAGTTTCTGGGCCTGCTAACCTCAGCCTGGAGGACCTGTCTATGGAACCTCTTGATTACCACATTCCATCGCCTGAAATTCTATGATGATGGTGCCAGATACAAGGGTTTTCATAGACTTCCTTGTAGATTCCTTGGACCAATCCTCAGTTCTAACAAGGTGGTCCACTGATCCCAACCACAGATCCAGCCACGAAGTAGCCTGCATGGTGTACTTTGCTATCTTCTCTATGTTTTGGATCTCAAACACTGAAAAGGAAGCTGAGAACCCAGAAAGCCTCTCGTACAAAACTCTTCTCGATAGAGACTGACTGGATGAGTCTTGAGGCAAACCCAGAAGGGGCTCGTCCGAGACCTCATAGTATCTCCTCTGCAGTATGAATGGTGGCAGGAGGAGCTAAGAGGATGAGCTCGCTTGAAGCGAAATAGAGGAGCCGGCGATTTGAGAGAAAGCCTTCTTTCTGGCTGCCGTCATCCCCTTCGACCAGAGCAGAGCTGCATTGGCCTTAGGTGGTCGTTGGATGCCATAGACGTGGTCCAGGACCATGTCCTTGCCCTCCGGAGGTGCCCTCTCCAAGTCACCCAACCCATTAATGGCCCTCATACAGGCTAGAACTTACCAGAAGGCACATTGTCTCCCTCTGTTCAGCTTCGAAGTTGAAATTTGGACTGGCAGCCCTGAAGAGGTGAGTTATCATCCATGTCCAAATCATCTTCCATCTCCGAACTCTCACCCATAAGAGTTCAGCTCGAGTTGAGGTTGTCAACGGTGGGAATTTTGCTTGCAGACGTTCCTGCTGCCAGGGGGGACCCACAGATCCTCTCTTGCAGAAGAGCTGCCCTGGCCTTTGCATGGTCTTAGCGTCCTTAGACTCTCTACGGGGCAGCAGGAACTCGTCCAGCAGAGAAGGTCTGGAAGGCTCCTGCCATCCCGAAGAAGTCTGAACCTCCGGTGGTCTGCATACTGGCCCAAGTTCAAAAGGGACCATCTCAATAGGAGATGGTCAGAACCGCATCACCAAGGTAATCTTCTGGGGATTCTAAGCCTCAGCTTGTACGAGGGTGGACGAGGTTGGCCCGAAGAGGAGTAGGATTCCTGTCTTCTTTTCTGCTTCATCGTCGGGACCGGTGTGATCAAAAGCTGCAAGAAGTCTGTTGGATGTTCGAGGAAACTCTCATAGCTCCACAAGGTCTCTTAAGGGGAGAGACTATCATGGGAGAGTCCGGCATTTTAGAAGAGGGAGGTCCCCTCCTAGGGTTGGCTGGAGGAGAAAAAGAAGAAAAGGAGACCGCTTTCTCCAATGGAATCCTAGGGTTGACGCAACAGCTGTCTTCTTGGGAGGTTCTGGCTGTGCTGTACCTGCTACTGCCTGTCGACTACCTTGACCAGGGTATCAAACCATAATGGTGGCATCCCCACAGTAGACAAGTCATGCATGTCCTTAGAAAGGCCTATAGGTGGAGAATGCCTCCTTGGTGATCATTGCCTCTGCACCTGAAACTGAGGAGAGGTGGGTCTCTTACGTGGTGCAAGGCGGACTGATACCTGATGGTCCTCATGAACTCTCTTAAGTGGACGTTCTGGAGTGATGGGTACCCACACAAACTTCTGGGAAAGGGATTGGGCGACCGCCTCTTGCTGGAAAGTCAGGGTGACGTGTAGGCAGCTCTGGAATGGCCGCTGATGGTCAGCAAAGCTAATCCCGGAGCTGTCAAGGTGAAGTAGGACTGCTCGCGGAATCAAGCCAATTGCGCACGAGTGGGAATAGCGTGATGAAGTATGACAATCACGAGCAGACGTGTGATGATCACAAGCGGGGGATGGAGGGATGCACACTGGCGAGTAGTGATCACACTTAGAAGACCTACGGGAAGAGGTCCAATGAGTTTGCGAGCAGCGAATTTGTGATCGGCACGCTGGCGAATGGTGAGCTGAGGAACGTCTGGTAGGAGAACATCTAGTAGGCGAAGGGCAAGCTGGCGAATGGCGTGCTGGGGTGTGATGATCACAAAATGACGGGTGATCGTGCACTCGGGAAGAGCGAGCTGTAGTATAGCATCCTAGGGCTGGTGAACAAAGAGCAGGCTTGTGACAATCATGAGCTGGGGCGAACTGCAGTCAGGAGAGTGACGATCAAGAGCTGTCACGTGATGATCAGGAAGAGAGCGGCGATCACGAGCAGGAGAGTGACGAGATGATCGCTGATCCTGACGGCGAGCATGGGCAAAAGTCGGGAAGGGCAAAAGGGACTGCGGTCCCTAGATGATGATGAGACCCTGTAGTGGCGAAAACTCTTGTTGTCAGTAGCAGATCAGCGTTGGGGTGGCGAGCAGGCACACTGATCTCGTCGGTGGCGATACTTGGAAGAGGCATCATGCTGTGCAGGACTAGTACGAGCAGGAGATGGCTAAAGATGTACCTCGCAGACAGCAAGACCATCAACTACAGCACTTGTGGACGAAAGAATTTCTTCATCGGAGGATGCCAGATTAGGTCTCCTCGGGGGTCCCCGCTGAAGAAGCTACAACAACACGTTCTTTGAAGGCAGGCCTGCAACCCCCAATGACGGCCAAACCTGTAAAACATCAGGCAAAAAAAGTGACTCCTCCAAAGGCAGAGGCAAAGCTATTTCTCTAGGGGAAGCAGCTTCGGCCCTGGAACCCTGGGGTTGGCCTGGTGTTAGCTGGTCAACTCTCCTATAGGAACGGTCCTCAAAAAAGACCGAGCGAGCAGGAGCTTCGGGAAGAGATTGGAGGGTCAAAGAAGTCAAGAGTTTTTTCGCCCTCGAGGATGACCCCGAAGGTGAGGAATCTTTCCTGGACATCTTGTTGCACCGGCACCCAAATCTCTCCCACTGGGAGAAAAACCACTCCCGTCAATTCTCGCAAGTGTTATCCTGGTTGCAGCGCCGTCCTCTGCAGGCCGAACACAACAAATGGGGGTTAGTCTCGGTGGAGGACATGAAGGTACTGCAGGCGCATCCTTCAAGCCCTGGGCAAGAAACATGCACACCTGAAAAGAGAAAAAGAGAGAAAGACAATTACAAAGGCAAATCTGTTTGGAAAGCAGAGAGCGAAGACATCCATTCTCAGCAAAACCAAAAGAAAAAGTGGTTTAGACACACTGGTGTTATTATGGCTAGTCTTCCAGCTTTGCCGAAAGATAATGGCTATAAATAGCGTAGGGTTTGTATTTAGTATCGAAACAAACATAATTTGAAGACCAACAATAAAAGCAGCAGCAAAATTTAGTTCAGTTTTTGTATTAGATTATCTGCCATTTATACTCCATGTAGAAGAAACTGACCTACTTCATGATAAAGGAAATACTTACGCTTTCTGTACTGAAAATTTCTGTACACTTTCTGTGGCGAATAAAACAAATATACCATCTGCCAAGTTGCAAACTCAAAGTCCATCTGACGGAATTTGAGAAGCCGTCGAAGGTACTTGTATCGTTTCGCTGCAGCCGTCATGCAGTCGTGTCTGCAAAAGAAAGAAAAAAAATAAAAGAATTATAACTATCATGATTCTGACTCTTGCTTGAAGTCAGACCAGTAGTTTTAATATTGGTCCCCAATATTTTGTTAATTTAGATACCAAAACCTATAAATGCTAAGAATAATTTTGAAAAAAAAATGTTAATTCCTATTACTGCAGTGTAAGAAAAACAAGAAAACAGTAGAATTTCTTCTGATTCTGAAAACATGAAAATTTAATCCATTACTGTACCATAGTTTTGCAAGCTTATTAGATACATTGACTGTCACCGAGTATCTGAAAATGACAAATTTGTAAGTAATATGTATTTTTCCTAACATACAAACCTAGAGCTATTTATTAGGGGTACACTTTTGATGAAGCTGAAAGATGAGCCATGATCATTTTAGCGAGGAATACCACCCCAACCGCTAGTTAGCGGATGGGAGGTGGGAGTAGCCAGCTACCCAGCTCACTCACACACCTGGGCTGAGCAACCACTTTGCTTTCTTGGGGACAGGGCTGGCGGGTCAATCTGTATAAATAGCTCCAGGTTTGTATGTTAGGAAAAATACAAATTACCTACAAATTTGTAATTTCTTCCAACACAAATACAAACCATACGCTATCTATTAGGGGTGACTTACCTCTTAGGTGGGTGGAAGTACTCACCAACTGGACTTGGCATTTGACCCGGGGTTCTCTCTACTGCGATATGTGATCGAAGGTAGTAGGAACCCTGTCCTCACTAAAATCTTGTGCTATGCACTATCAGCGGTCTGCAGAAGCTGTATATTTGTGAAACTAGCAATGCGGCTGGTCTTCTAATATAGGAACTCGAATCGTAAAAATATGAGAGTCCTGAGAATTTACCCAATAGACTCCCTCGCAGGGGTGTTGGGGAAAGTAGCAAGTATTATTTTCAGACTTAGGATACACATTGAAATGAGTCTTACCTGCAGAGGGGTGAGGTCCACTGTTCTGGGTACTGTGGGCTGTGTTTCCCAGGGGGGAGAAGGTAAAAGGAAGAGGAGAGCTAGTTATTCTTACTCATTCACCCCAGACTAACTAGGGTAACCTCAGCCCTCAACCCTCTGCTACTTGTCCATCAAAGAGCTTGAGGTGTTTAGACCACTTGCAGTGCAGCCACCACAGGACCAATGGAAAACGTATCCATGTTCTTGTGGGTTATGTCTTGTAGGAAGTGGGTGGTGAAGGTCGTCTGACGCTCCCACATGCCTGCTTGGAGTACCTACACCACAGAGTAGTTTTTCTTGAACACCAAGGACGTGGCAATGACCCTGACATCATGAGCTCTGGTCGTTTGGTAGGAGGAGGGTCCGAGCCGAGTGCAAACTCAATGACCTTACGGATCCAGGAGATGGTATTCTTCATGATCCTCCTCATGACCTTCCCCGTGATGACAAACAGAGACAATGCAAGGGGGCTGTTCTTTTTAGGTAACACCTCAGAATCCTCACTGGCAAAATACTAGTTGGTCTGGGTCTTCGTTTACAGAACGTAGACTCTCTCTCTGAAATGGGCCAAGCCTAGGGTCTAGCACACCCAGATTTTGAGTCTTAGCAATAAACTCAGAGAAGTAGTTGAGGATTACTTCTCCCCATCTCCTAGAGGGGGAGACATCAGAAGAGACCATACAGCTCACTTACTCTCTTGGCCAAGGCCAAAGTGAGTAGGAATACAGTCTTCCATGTGAGGTGGCGATCTGTTGCCTGGCATAATGGTTTATAAGGAGGGCGCTTCAGGGACTGGAGTACCTGAACCACGTTCTAAGGAGGAAGTCTAACTTTCGACTGGGGACAAGAAATCTCATAGCTTTGTATAAGTAGGGAAAGTTCCGAGGAGGAAATATCTACTCTTCTCAGTTTAAAGGCTAGACTCAAAGCTGAGCGGTAGCCTTTGACTGCTAAAACCGAGAGAAGCATTTGTTCTCGAAGGTGTACAAGGAACTCCGCTATTGTTGGAATAGAGGCATCAAGAGGATTGATATCCCTTCCCCAACACCAACCACACAAAACAGACCACTTCGCCTGGTAGGTCGACGCTGTAGAGCATCTGAGGTGTCCAGCCATTCTTTTTGCAACTTGTTCCAAAAAGCCTCTCTTTCTGAAGAGGTACTGGACAGTCTCCAGGAGTGAAGTCGAAGCGAAGCTACAGCTTTGTGGTAAATGTTGGTGCGTGATTGTTTGAGCAGATCATGACATCTGTGGGATCTCCGTGAGTAGTTGCAGAAGGTCTGAAAACCACTCTGCTTGATACCATAGTGGAGCTATTAGTTTCATTAGTAAGTTCTTGCTTACTGTGATTCGGTCGAGGACTTTTCTCATGACAAAATGCGAGAAATGCATACGTATTATGTTCTCCCACCCTGGTTGGAATGCATCTTGCCAAAGAGCCTGGGGATCTGGGACTGGGGAACAGTACAGTGGAAGCCTGAAGTTCAGGGCCGTTGCGAACTTGTCCACGGTCGGGGAACCCCACAAAATTAGGACTTTTTTGGCTAATACATGATTCAAAGACCCCTCGGAGCTCACTATCTGAGTCGTTCTACTCAGATTGTCTGCTAACACATTCCATGACAAAGCATGCAGATAGGGTCACCGAGTTCTCTTCTGCCCATCTCTGTATCTCTACAGCTAGATGACACAGTGGCTGTGAAAAGGTACTACTGTGGTATTATCGCTCATTAATACCACAGAGTGCTCTGCCAGAAACAGGTGGAACTGTTGGTGGGTGCGGAGGGTTGTTCTCATCTCTAAGAGATTTATGTGCTGATACCTTTCTGCTTCGCACCATTGGTTCGAGATGGTGTGGTGCAGCATGTGGGGGCCCCACCCTTCTTTTGATTAACCCAAAAAGAGCATCAATTCTGGGGGAGGAACAAGAAGATCAACCCCTTTGCAGACGTTTTGGTCTCTTAGTCACCATCTGAGGTCCGTCTGTTCCTGTTGTCCTATGCGGACTAGAAGTTCTCGGGAATCTGTAAACTGATTCCACTAGGACTTGAGAAACCACTAGAGGGATCTTATCCTGAGGCGTCCATTGGGAACTAGACGGGCCAGAGAGGATATATGGCTGAGCAGTGGCAATCAGCTCTGGGCTGGGAGCTCTTCCCGTTTGAGGAAGGGCTATAAAAGTCTGCGATGGGAGCAGTTGAAACTTCGAGGTTTACTATGATCCCCAGTTCTTGGCAAAGCATTACAAGCTGGTCTTGGGAGCAAAGAAGGGTCGCTGCTGAGTCTACTAAAATCAACCAGTCGTCCAGGTATTTTATGAAACTCATGCCGATTCAATGAGCCCAGGCTGACACGAGGGAGTACACTCTCGTGAACACTTGGAGTGCTGTGGAAAGACCAAAGCACAGCCCCTTGAACTGGTAAAGTTTCTGGTTCAGCATGAATCTTAGATACTTCCTGGCAGACGGATGGATTAGGATCTGGAAGTATGTGACCTTGAGATCCAGTGTGCACATTAGGTCCTGTGGTTTTATTGCTTGTCTGACTGTGCCGGTTGTCTCCATCCTGAATGAGGTTAGACTGACAAACCTGTTCAGGGCTGAGAGGTTGATGACTGGTCTCCAGCCTCCAGAGAGTGATATATTGTGTTTTCTATGATAACTTCGAGGGCCGCCATGTGCTTCACTGGGGGCCGCATGCGGCCCGCGGGCCGCCGGTTGTGCACCATTGTTCTAGACCATAGGACGGAGGTCAAAGCTCATGTGCCTGACACTGAGGGCTTGGTCGCTGATGATCAGGAAGCATCGCAGGATTGTCCTGTGATGCAGTACATAACTGAAATGGCACCTTGTCAGTCCAGTTGTATGCATTTTAACCCTCTGATCGAGCTCCGTAATTACATCCTTCCAACTGACGTGATTCTAGGCCATAGGACGGAGGTCAAAGCTCATGTGCCTGACGCTGAGGGCTTGGTCGCTGATGATCAGGAAGCATCACAGGATTGTCCTGTGATCCAGTACATAACTGAAACGGCACCTTGTCAGTCCAGTTGTAAGCATGTGTCTCAACACTCACAGTCTCCACGCTGCAAACTGAAACCACTCTCATGAAGGTGACAGATCCCGATCATGGAGTGTTCTCCGGGAATGCTCTTTTGTCTTTTAGTCAGGTGGTCAAGATCCAAGATCATTGACAGATCCAATCTGTCATCAAGATAATCTACTCCAGAGTTCCTGCATCTAGGGTTCCATGCTCATATCTGCCCTATATGAGATGTTGGTCTGACCTGTAAGTGCACCAGGGTTTGCTAGTGAAGCGGAACCCCGATGGCTCGGTAGTCCCGGTTGTCACTATCAACATCCTGATTGGCTTGGGGATACGTCGAGGACCTCTTGGAGAGCGCCCTTCTACGATAGGGTCTGGACTTGTGCCCGAAGGGCTTGCCCCCTTGCCGATCCCATGGCAATGACACTGGATTCCAGGTCAGGGGAGGTAGAGATGTTATGAACGGGATGTGATATCCTAGACGGATCACGGAGATTGTCCAGGAATCAGCCCCAAGTTGCTTCCCCCTGTCTGAGCAACTTTGTAGGCATCCCCCCACTGGTGGAAATGCAGAGGGACTGCCTAACCTAGCGTTTGCAGCCTCAGCTGCTCCCTCTAAGATTTTTTCCTCCCCAGGAGGACTTTTTGCTATTCCTGTCTTTGACAAGAAAGGGCTTAGACACCACTGTCTTCGCTGCTGTTTTTGTCATTGTTGCGGTCTTGGGTGGACGGGACTGCTGGGGTGCTAGACGTTTATAGGGCTTAGATGTTAAAGCCCTATGGAGAAGAGAGTCTTGATGAGACTTCCTCCACCTCTCAGCAGCAAGTTCCACATCCTTAGGCTCAAACAGATGGGACCCCTCTAGGGAGGAATGTCTGAGACTGTTTATCTGGACGCTAGGGACCTCCTGGTAGAACCTCTCAGACACTGCATCTTGACGTTTCAAGATGGTGTTTGCCCACAAGTTCGAGACTTGGTGGGCAAGAAACTCGATCGTGCGAGTGCCTGAGAGTAGGAAGGTTTCCATAGCTTTCCTGGTACGTTCCTTTGAAAAATCCTTGGATCGTATCAGGATACCTAAGGTCCCTAACGAAGTAGCTTGCATAGCATACTTGGTGACCTTCTCCTGATTAAGGATCTAGGTTGCCAAGAACGAGACCTGCCGGTTGGAGAGTCTCTCAAGAGGGATTCCCCTGGTTAGCTCTTCCAGAGAGTGGTGAAGAGGAAGAGCTGAACTGGGTTCCTCCAGGATCTCGAAGTACCTCCTCTGCTGTACGCGAGGAGGTGGGAGGAGCTTGTTCGTGGTACCGGCCTGCTTGGAGGAGGCAAACTCAGAGAGCTGTTTGGAGTTCTTGTCCCTGGTACTCTTCACCCCTTGAGACCAAAGATGCGGTCTAAGACCGTGTCTTTGCCCTCTCGAGAGGGTATCTCTGGGTCGGAAAACCCACTGAGAACCCTCATCAGAGTCAGAACCTGCAAGAATGCATGCTCTGACTCTTGCTGGTCTCCTCCTGCTGTAGGACTTGCAGCGAAGTCTCCTATCCCCAAAGGCTCTTCTTGGGGTGAGTCGCGGACATTTCCTGAGTGGCTGGCTGTCTCCATTCTAGCCCTAGGGGAGGACTTTGGCAGTGTTTTGGAGTCTGGATTCCTTACGAGGAAGGAGGTAAGACTCCAACATCGATGAACTGTGTGGCATGTCCATTCTGATCTCAGACTGCGGGGAACTCTCAGCGTGAAAAGAGGTTTCCTCCATTGGTGCGTTGGAGGAGAGTCTCTCCTCGCAAGGTTCACTTGGTGAAGGGAGGTCTTCATCCGACAGGGATGGAGAGTCTTTCTGATAAACAGGAGGAACTTGTCTCGATGGTCTGCATGGAGTCAGCTTTGCCCTCGGGGAAGTGACCGCATCAGAAACTCCTCTTTTCCTCTTCAAAGGAGTAGAGGAAGCCATGGTTCTGTGCCTTATGTCTAGAGCTATAGGTCGGTCTGATGAGCGATCAGATAGAACAGGCTTGAAAGCCTGTGCTACGGCTCTGACTAAGACACTGAACTAGGGCTGCTGGCAGACGGATGCACTGTCAGACAGATTCCCTGAAGGGAAAGGGACCATAGGTTCCCTACAAGAAGTCACTGTGATAGGTGGGTTCGCCTTAGAGGGCAGTTTAGGGATCCTGAATCCCTCTGCTTGAAAGTGTTTCCCTTCTCCCGCAGTGCGTGTCGGTATGAGTTTGCAGAGAGGGGAATGACGCGATGGCGACCTTGCCGGATGACGCATAAGTGCTCGTGCCTGTTGGTGCGCGTGCTCGCGCCTGTTAGTGCGCGTGCTCGCGCCTGTTGGTGCGCGTGCTCGCGCGCGGGAGAATATTGGCGCTCGCGCGCGGGAGAATATTGGCGCTCGCGCGCGGGAGAATATTGGCGCTCGCGCGCAGGGGAGTGCTGGCGCATGGGCGAGCATTGGCGCGCAGGTGGGCACTGGCGGGTAGGAGATTGTAGGCGCGTGGGCGCAGAAGAGCGCTGGCGCGTAGGAGATCGTGGGCGCAGAAGAGCGCTGGCGCGTAGGAGATCGTGGGCACGCAGGAGAGCCCAAGTGCGCTGTGGTGTGCTGACGCGTGGGCGACCCTGGGCGTGTGTGCAGGTGGTCGTGGGTGCGTGGCGCGCAGGAGACTGCTGACGAGTAAGTGAACATTGGCGAAAAGCGCATGTTGGCACGCAAGCGCGTGAGTCTGCTGCCGTCTGTGAGAGCACGCAGGTTTAGGGGCGCGGGCTGTAGAGTGACGAGGTGCTGGTGAGCGCTGAAGGTCTGGGCACGTGGCGCGCAGCTGCGCACTTTGGTGGAGCTACAGTGGGCTCTACAGGCGTTAATGGCTGCCAATAGTCGGCGAGGAAGAAGAGCGGCAACGACCGTTCACCTTCCGAGCCGAAAGCAAAGTGAGCTCAATCACAGGTGTGTGAGGGGGAGAGGTAGCAAGCTACTCTCCCTACCCTCCGCTAACTAGCGGTGTGGGTAGTTAACCCTTGTTAAAAATTAATGGCTCGTCATTTCAGCTACGCCGAAAGTAATACCCTTATTAAATAGCGTGGTTTGTATTCCAGTTACGGAACAATTACATATTTGAGAGGAATGCCATAATAATGCAGGGCTTGTTCACAAAATTGGCTGGTACACACTATTAAAGGCTTTTTCATAGTCTACAAATGCCATCATAAGTGGATTTCTATATTCTACACATTGTTGTACCACGTCTCAAAATGAAAATTTGGTCAGTGCAACTTCTACCTTTTCTAAATCCTGCTTGTTCATCTTTTAGCTTTTTATCAACCTTTCTCTCTAATCTCTTCAGAATGAGCACACTACTGTATATATTTTCATGACAATTGACATAAGTGTGATGCCTCTGTAATTATTGCGATCAGTCAGATCTCCTTTTTTTGCCATTTCCACTAACACTCCTAGCTTCTATTCATCAGGCTTTGCCTCTTCATGCCACATTCTACAAAATATTCTTGTAAGTAATCTGGGAGTCACTTCCTTTTCAGCCAATATTATCTCATCAGTTATTCTATCGGATCCAGGGGCTTTCCATCTCTTGAGTTTTTTAATGATATCTTCAAATTCAAACACACTTCCTCAGCTTCAGGTATATCACTCAAATTATTCCCTTCATATCTTCTATTCATGACCTCACTAAGGTGTTCCATCCAACATTGCCTTTCTTCATCTTCTGTTGTTATAACAAACTCATCTCTTTTTGATGGGTATATGATTCTTCTTTGCTCCCATAGAAATTTCATTAAAATTCTATTCTTACACCATAGCCACTCCCTGAATTAATAGCTTTGTCAGACTCATCTGCTTTCCTGTTTAAATATTCTCTCCAGTCATTTCTGGCTTTTTTTTTTACCTCACTATCCATGCTGGAATACTTAGCATGCTCTACCTTGTAATTTTCATTACCTCCTCTAAAACTTTCAACGATCAATTCCTGTCTTTGTCTCCTTTTCATAGTAATTCCTTATAACTGCATGTCCCAAAACTTCACTACCAACTGCCTGATATATGTTCTTAATATCATACCATTCTTCGTTAATTGTCTGCTCTTTGTCTCTTAAAGTCTCTAAAACTGCAAATCGATTCCTACATTCAATTGCAAAGATTTCTGTGCTCATCCTCTAGAAGCTTAGTTGTATCAAACCTAGGTATTCTTTCTATATTTCTGTTGGGGGCTTTCAGTTTTAATTTCAGTGTGGCAATGAAGAGCTGATCACTACCAATATTTGCACCTCTATAGCTTCTTACACTTCTCAAAGTCCTCCTTCTCTCTTTATGAATGGCTATGTGATCTATTTGATTTTTGTAATTGTCATGTGGTGAAGTCCATGTATATTTGTGAATGTCCTTGTGCTGGAAAAGAGTACCTCCAATAACAAGATTATTTGTTGAACAAAAACTTATAAAATGTGCCCCCTCTTCATTAGCAACTTGGCCAAGACCCTCAACATCCATCACATTCTCTATACCTTGATTATTCCTTCCACTTTAGCATTGAAGTTACCAATCATAATTTCTAAATCCTTCTGTGATCTCATCTGTTACACTCTGCAGTTCTTTATAGTACAGTATTCACCTTTCCTTTCTTCAAAGGAATCATTTGTTGGTGCATAGCAAACTATAATATTCATACTGCACTGCTTGATTTAAACTTTGCCAGTAACAATCTGCTAATTATAGCTCTCCATTCCGTTAATGATTTTTCTGCTCTTGATGTCATCATCCTTCCTACCCCTTCTCTTCCAACTCCACCTGTTCTTCCTGAGTAGATACAGTATATGTATTGCCTTGGTATAAGATTTCTTTACCAATCCCCTTACAACGTGTTTCAGTTAGAGCCAAGATATCCAAACTATATTTCATAAGTTCATTCTCTACTTGCTGTAATTTCCCAATCTCATTCATGTTTCTAACATTCCAATTACCAATTTTCAATTTTTCTTTAGCATTTATTAACCAGGAGATTCTTAGCACCCCGCAATGCCTGGGACTGGGGGCCATTCTTTCATTTTTGCTTTCCAAACACTGACTAAATCCATAGAGGATTCATTGGCTAAATTCATCAAAGGATAGCCAGCTCCTTGAGATGCGCAGTGCCTATCTAACTAAGGCATGTGACCCCTGCCAGTCCATGCTAATTCTACTAAGATCCTCCACCAGGCATCAGAAGTAGAGGAGTATCCAGAACACCAAATGGATACATATCTTTTTCAAATTATAGATGTAATTAAAGGTCCTTTATTTATGGAACCCAAAAACCCAAGCCATGAAGAAAATGGTTAGTACCATCTATAAAAGAACTGAAGCAGTTTTTTGAGCATCCAGTTGAAGTAAGTAAATAGACAAGTCTTATATTCAAGCTTTTATTTTGCTACGTACAGTATATGGGTATAATATTGAATTGTTCACATTCATTTCAGGTTTTGTATTGGACATATTTTTTCATTAGTAAAAGGTTTCATTATTACTTTCTTTGAAAAGAAAACATTTTCCTTTCTTTTATAAATCAATATTGTTTCTATTGATGTAAATGGTTAAAAATATTTTTAAATAACTATCATTTACTTATATTTTTTGTTAAAATTATCAAGAAAATACATAAATATATATAAGAATAATATAAAAGATAAGAAAATTTACAAAATATATCACTAAATAACTTAACATTATGAATTAGCTGTTTTTGTAATTAAACATCCAAATTGCTTTACCCTTTTTCAAGGAGAGGCAAAATTGGACACTAGATACTCCAGATTGTTTTATTTTAGTCCTTCTTTAGTATCATCTAATTTGTTTTTAGAAATAATATTTCTAGTATTATTTTTCAGAAGCCCTAAAATAAAGGTGAGGCAATTATTGGACACCCATATTCAATAATTTTTAAGTGGTATTTAATAATTTTTTACAAAACCAAACATACTAATACTTATAAAGTAGTAGGTTGGGCAATTTCTAACATCACTATAGTTTTCAAAAATTATACATAGTTTTAGAGATAGTGCATCTGTCCAATTTTTGCCTTACTTGTCCAAAATTGCCTTACCAAGGAATTATAGCATAATCTAACCTGTGTGCTACTGGCGTTGGAAGGGGAGACCCAGCTCTGTAGCTTATAGAAGTAGATGATGACGCCACACTTGAGGGTGAGAGGGCCCGGGAAGGAGGTGGTGAAGTTTGGAACTTGTGATTCGTGCTAAAAAATAGAGATAATCATTAGCAATTCCATGCCTACAAATATAACATTTCAATTCTATATGGTACAGCAGATCAAGAGTAAAATAACAGTAATTGATGTTGACCAAATAATTACCAACTGATAACTGTACTCTAGACCTCAAGATCAAAGGAAATATGGTACAATAGGTGATTCACACTTCTTATCAAAAGTACTAATACAAATAATCATTATAACAAATTTAAATTTGAAGTGCTCTTTACTCTTTACAGTAAAATTTTAAAACTTATTTTCTCATCAGTTAAAACAATATGTTGACCTATTTCTTATACAGTGAACCCTCGCTACTTCGCGGTTCGACCATCCCGGATTCACCACTTCGCGGATTTTTTTCATAACCCATATATATATACATATCGCGGATTTTCCGGAAATTTCGAAAATACGGCGATATCTGAAGACCCCAAATACGATATTTCGTTACCTGTAATTCCATTAATACTGTAATTAGTAATATCTGCTCTTACTGATTGTTCATTGCATTACATATGACATATAATTAAGCACAGAAAGAAATAAAACACGAAAAGAGAATGTGATCATACGATAATTCAGTACTGTATACAGTACGTAGTAAAATTAAATCGAACATGAAACGCAAATCAGATGCAGTCATACCATATTAGAATGGTGTAAGGCTGCTGTTGGCTACTACTGTACTACAAATGTAATGGATGTGCTTCTTTTCCATGAATCTTTTGTATGTATACGTACGTAGTACTGCATCCAATAATATTCTTTGTTGCAAAAATCACATTTCGAATAAGCGTACGAGAGAGAGAGAGAGAGAGAGAGAGAGAGAGAGAGAGAGAGAGAGAGAGAGAGAGAGAGAGAGAGATAGAGAGAGAGAGAGAGACACACATCCTACAACAAAAGCGTAAAATAGCGTACGTAAAGCTGTATTATTATTATTGTTATTATTATTATTATTGTTGTTGTTGTTATTAAAATCATTATTGTTATTATTATTACTGTATTATTATTATCATTATTATTATTATTATTATTATTATTACAGTATCATTATTTATTATTATTATTATTATTATTATTACTGTACAGTATACTGTACGCAGGGTATCTTGTACTTTGAATTGGTAACCTACGTAGCATATAAGACGGGTTGTGATTGGTTCAAGCGCTGATAAATGACGAATCAGAACTCAAGTTTTGTTATCTAGCCTGTGACTGGTGTTTTGCCCGCATCTCCAACTTCCAGCATCTTTTCGCGGCCACTTTCTCTCCCGCCGTATCGCTGTGTAGACGTTGTTAAGTTATTGTGAACTTTAATCTGTGCTGTGCGTGACTGTTTTAAGTTGAACTTTTTGTTGAACTTTCTGTTAAACTCTACTGTACAATGCCTCCCAAGCGTTCTGCTTCTACTAAGGCTGGTAGTGAGCCTAAACGTCACCGAAGGATGATGACGATTGCTGAGAAGGTGACGCTTCTCGATATGTTAAAAGACGGTAGAAGTTTTGCATCTGCAGCCCGCCATTTTGGAATCAATGAATCCACCGTTCACTATATCAAGAAGGACAAGGCGAACATTAGAAAGACGGCTGCAATCACCTTTAGCAGATCAGCGAAGCGAGTCGTTACCACGCGTAATAAAACGATCGTACGCATGGAAGGTGCCTTAGCTGTGTGGATTGCCGACCGCCGGAAGAACATAGCCTTGGATACGAACACCATCCGAACCAAGGCTTTGAGCTTGTATGAGAATTTTGCGGCAAAGGAACCTCAAGACGACGATGGCGACCATGCTGAAGAAGATGATGATGTAGATGAACCTCAACCAGGGACATCCACTGATTCCCAGCGTCAGAAACAACGTTTTTCCGCCAGCAAAGGATGGTTCGCGAAGTTTCAGAAACGCTTCGCCCTGAAAAGCGTTTCCCTGCATGGCGAGGCTGCTTCCGCTGACACTACCGCTGCTGAAACTTACGTGAACCAGACATTCAAGAATATTATCGCCGAAGGTGGATACAAGCCGGAACAAGTCTTTAATATGGATGAGACCGGCTTGTTTTGGAAGAGAATGCCGTCCCGAACTTTCCTGTTCAAAGAAGAAGCCAAAGCCTCTGGCTTTAAAGCATTCAAGGATCGCGTTACCCTCGTGATGTGTGGCAATGCTGCTGGATTTTTGCTAAAGCCGGGGCTTATTTATAAGTCGAAAATCCTCGCGCTTTGAAAAACAAAAATAAGAATCTCCTTCCCGTGTACTGGATGCATAATCAAAAAGCATGGATTACGAAGATGCTGACCTCCAACTGGTTCCACTAGTGTTTCATCCCGCAAGTCAGGAAATATCTCGTAGAGAAGGGCTTGCCATTCAAGATCCTTCTCCTTATGGATAACGCTGGTGGACACGCAACTGATCTGTCGCATGAGGGTATTCAGGTTGAGTTCCTGCCACCCAACACCACGTCATTAATTCAACCGATGGACCAGGGGGTTATCAGGGCGTTCAAGGCCCTCTACACGAAGAATACCTTGGCAGACCTCGTTGCGTGTGGATGCTGCCCAAGATGATGAGGATGAGGATTTTAACTTGAAGGCGTACTGGCGGCAGTACACCATAGCCACGTGCCTGAAGAATATTCAGAAGGCACTGCAAGAGATGAAACCTGCAACCGTGAATGCGAGCTGGAAGAAGTTGTGGCCCCAGATTGTTTACGACGACGAGGGATTTACACCTGCTGAGATTCAACACTCTGCAATACGGAAATCTGTGCAGTTGGCTGCCATAATTGGAGGTGACGGGTTTGGCGACATGACGACTGAAGACGTCGACGAGTTGTTGGACTGCCATTCCCAGCCGCTAACTGACGCAGACCTAGAAGACCTGACGAAATCGGCAAGTGAAGAAGAGAGTGAAACGCAGGAAGAGACCCAAGAAAATGTCGAAGAAACGGGCTTAACATTAGAACGGCTTGCCAAGGCCTGCTACCATGCGAAGGAGTTGAAAGAAATGTTGCAAGAGTGGGACGAGGATATGGTTCGGTCTATGCAATTCTCCAACAAGGTCGATGACATCATGACTCCCTACAGGATGCTCTTAGAGCGAAAAAAGAAGCAGCGGCAACAACTTTCGATCACAATGTTCTTCCAGCCTCGCAAAAAAGAGCCAGTTCCTCCTGCTACTACGCCTTCGGAAGAAATTGAAGAATTGTCATAGGAAGAAGTTGAAGAGGAGTCCCAGGAAAAGACACCTCCGTCTGAAGAGACGTAAAATACTACTATCATTGGCTGCACAGTAGAAGACATCATCAGCTTCATCATCATCATTTCTACTGTGCAGCAAATTCATCGCCATCATCATTCAAGTTTTTCTTCAACTTCTTTCGTGGTGAGTACAGTAACAATCTTTATTTTTTACTTTAATATTCTAACATTTTAATATTTGTGCCTGTTTTAGTTTAGTACTGTATGCATTAAGTTAAATGGAAGGTTTTAAAAGTCTGAAGAGTATACATGTTGTAACCTATCATATTTTTTTTGTTTAAAATTTACATTTACGTACGTACAACAATCTCTCTCTCTCTCTCTCTCTCTCTCTCTCTCTCTCTCTCTCTCTCTCTCTCTCTCTCTCTCTCTCTCTCTCGTAAATTGTTTTCCTGCTTTGCTACGTACAGTATGTACTGTATGATTTTATATAGATACGGTAAATAATATTTGTAATAACATTTTCTAAAAGCTTTTACTGTAAATATCATTATTTATCACTTTCATCATGCGCGTTAAATGCCTTCTTTGTTCTGAGCGTGGTTGTTTACTAAGCGTACTTTATGACGCCGTCGTTTCAGGCAGCGTCATAAAGAAAAACATTTCATTTGGAAGTCCTAAGAAAAATTAAGTAAAACATTGGTAATAACAAAATCAACATACTGTACTGAATAATCAATATAATCGATGCAAAAATATACATGTTAAATAAATAGGTAAATATGGTGTCACTACTTCGCGGATTTTCACCTATCGCGGCCGGGTCTGGAACCTATCTACCGCGATAAACGAGGGTTCACTGTATACTGTAAATTAGGGTGCTACAACTTTGGCCAGGTTAGGCTATGATACAGCTAGCTATTTTGGTATTTTCACATAAATGACAATTTTTTCTTAAGTAATATGACAAATTCGTAGATAATTTATATTTTTCCTAACTATACAAACCTTAGCTATTTAATAGGGGTATTACTTTCGGCGTAGCTGAAATGACGAGCCATTAATTTTTAACGAGGGTTTACTACCCACACCGCTAGTTAGCGGGGGTAGGGGAAGGTAGCTTGCTATCCCCCCTCTCACACACCTGTGCTTGAGCTCACTTTCCTAGGAGGTAGGACTTCAAGGGGGATAGGGCTGGCGGGCAAGTTTGGTTAAATAGCTAAGGTTTGTATAGTTAGGAAAAATACAAACTATCTACGAATTTGTCATTTGTTCCGTAACTGGAATACAAACCACGCTATCTAATAGGGGTGACTCACCCATTAGGAAGGGTGGACGTCCCAGTCAGTCTGGCTTTTGGCTTTGCCCGGGGGCTCCTTATTTGATTGTGTTAGCACTCAAGAAATAAGGAGTCCCTGCACCTCGCTAAAACCTTGCTACGCAAGGTCTGCGGCCTACGCAAGCTGTGTGTGAAGGTATGAAGAAGTGTGACTCGTCCTAGAAAGTTGTTCTGAAGTTCTTTCGATGGAAACTTGTAGACTAAGACTTTCCCAATACCACCTCGTCAGGGTATGGGGACATAACAGTATTAATATTATTACTAGGAACACAAGGGAGCATACTCCCGGACTCTGAGTCTTAGCAATAAACTCAGGGACGAAGTTGAACGTTACCTCCCCCCATCCCCTTGAATGGGCGATGTCATACGAGAGACCACGAAGTTCCCTGACTCGCTTGGCCGAGGCCAAAGCTAGCAGGAACACAGTCTTTCAGGTTAGGTAGCGATCTGATGCCTTGCATAATGGTTTATAGGGAGGTCTCTTAAGAGACCTGAGAACTCGAACCACGTTCCATGAGGGAGGTCTCACTTCCGACTGAGGGCAGGTAAGTTGATAACTCCGTATGAGTAGAGAAAGTTCTAGCGATGAAGAAATGTCCATTTCTTTCAGCCTGAAGGCGAGGATTAAGGCTGAGTGATAGCCTTTCAGTGCCGAGACTGATAGGCGCATTTCTTCACGCAAATACACGAGGAACTCCGCTATTGCTGGAATAGTGGCATCGAGTGGAAAGATACCCCTTCCACGACACCAACCACAGAAGACTTTCCACTTTGCCTGGTAGACTGCTGCTGATGACTTTCGCAGGTGTCTAGACATCCTGATTGCAAATTGTTGTGAAAATCCTCTCTCAGAGAGGAGATGCTGGATAGTCTACAGGCGTGAAGTCGTAGTGAACCTACGGCTTTGTGAAAGATGTTGGCCTGTGGTTGTTCAAGTAGATTGTGCCATGGAGGGAGTTCTCTTGGCGGCTCCATTAGGAGTTCCAGAAGGTCTGGGAACCACTGCGTGTTGCCATAGCGGAGCTATGAGGGTCATTGAAAGATTGACAAATGTTCTGGTCTTGTTGAGTACCCTCCTCATCAGACAGAACGGGGGAAAGGCGTAAACGTCCATGTTGTCCCACCGTAGTTGGAAACCCTCTTGCCAGAGAGCCTTGGGGTCTGGGACTGGGGAACAGTACAGCGGGAGCATGAAGTTCATGGCCGTTGCAAAGAGGTCCACAGTCGGAGAACCCCACAAAGTCAGGACTTTGTTGGCTACTAGATGATCCAAAGACCACTCGGTACTCACTATCTGAGATGCTCTGCTCAGGTTGTCGGCGAGCACATTCCTCTTGCCCGGAATGAAGCGTGCCGATAGTGGTAACGAGTGGATTTCGGCCCATCTCAGTATCTCTACTGCTAGATGGGATAGTTGCTGCGAAAAGGTACCTCCTTGTTTGTTGATGTAGGCCACTACTGTGGTGTTGTCACTATTAGAACTGTTGAAGGGCTAGAAAGACGGCCTTCATCTCTAGGTGATTTATTTGGAGGTACTTTTCTGACTCTGACCAGAGGCCTGAGGTTGTGTGGTGCAGCACGTGGGACCCCCCAACTTTTTTTTGAAGCGTCCGAAAACAGCATCAAATCCGGGGGGAGGACGAGAAGATCCACTACCTTTCATAGGTTCTCGTCTGCCACACACCACTGGAGATCCGTCAGTTCCGCAGGTCCCACGGGGATTTGGATGTCTGGGGAGTCGTACGCTTGATTCCACCGGGACTTGAGTCGCCACTGGAGGGATCTCATCCTGAGGCGACCATTGGGAACTAGACGGGCCAGCGATGAAAGGGGACCGAGGAAACGTAACCACGATTGGGCTGGAAATTCTTCTTGTCTGATGGGAAGGCTTTGTGGAGAGTGGTGTCTCTAATCATGACTAAGTATACCAGTCTTAGAGTGGAAAGCAGGGAAGACTTCTCGAGATTTACTATGATCCCCAGATCTTGGCACAGTCTCAGAAGTTTGTCTCAGTGTTGAAGAAGGGTTGACACCTATTCTGCTACGATTAACCAGTCGTCCAGATAATGGAGGAGACGGATGCCAATCCTGTGTGCCCAAGATGAACACACTGATGAAGACTTGTGGTGCTGTGGAAAGACCTTAGTACAGCACCTTGAACTGGTACATTCTGTTGTCTAGGCTGAATCTTAAGTACTTCCTTGAAGACGGATGGACTGGAATCTGGATGTACGCGTCCTTTAGGTCCAGTGTGCACATGAAGTCTTGCGGTCTTACTGCTAGTCTGACCGTGTCTGCTGTCTCCATGCTGAACGGAGTTTGTTTGACAAACTTGTTCGGAGCTGAGAGGTCGATGACTGGTCTCCAGCCTCCAGACGCCTTCTTTACAAGAAAGAGTCGACTGAAGAAGCCTGGGGATCCGTCGAGGATCTCTTGGAGACCGCCCTTTTTCAACAGGGTCTGGACTTCCGCCCGAAGGGCTTGCCCCCTTGCCGATTCCATGGCAAGGGAGTTCAATGATACTGGATTCGCCGTCAGGGGAGGTAGAGATGTTATGAACGGGACGCGATATCCTAGACTGATCACAGAGATTGTCCGGGAATCGGTCCCGAGTTGCTTCCACCTGTTTGAGCAACTTTGTAGGCATCCCCCCACTGGTGGAAATGTAGGGGGACTGCCTATCCTAGCATTTGTGGCCTCGGCTGCTCCCTCTAGGATTTTGCCTCCCCTGGAGGACGTTTTGCCTTTTCTTTCTTTGACAGGAAAGGGTTTAGACACCATAGTCTTCGCTGCTGTTGTCGTCGTACTGGTCTTGACTGGACGGGACTGCTGTGGTGCTGGAGGCTTATAGGGCTTGGATGTTAAAGCCCTATGAAGGAAGAAGTCTTAATAAGACTTCCTCCAACTCTCAGTGGCATGTTCCACATCCTTAGGCTCGAAAAGAACAGACCCCTCCATGGAGGAATGTCTGAGCCTATTGATCTCGGTGCTAGGGACCTTCTGATGGAATCTCTCAGCTACTGCATCCCGACGTTTGAGGATGGTATTTGCCCACAAGTTCGAGACTTGGTGGGCTAGAAACTCGATCGTGCAAGTACCTGAGAGAAGGAAGGTTTCCATAGCTTTCCTGGTACGTTCCTTGGAGAAATCCTCAGAACGTATCAGGATACCTAAGGTCCCCAACCACTTCGTGGCTTGCATAGCCCACTTAGTGACTTTCTCCTGATTGAAGATCTCAGCTGCCGAGAATGAGACCTGCCGGTTAGTGTCTCTCAAGAGGGACTCCCCTGGTTAGCTCTTCCAGCAAGTGGTGAAGTGGAAGAACTAGACAAGGCTCCTCTAGGATCTCGAAGTACCTCCTCTGCTGTACGCAAGGAGGTGGGAGGAGCTTGTTTGAGGTACCGGAACGGTTGGAGGAGGAAATCTCGGAGGGCTGTGGTGAGATCTTGTCCCTGCACTGGTACTCTTGTTGCAAAAATCCTCTCTCAGAGAGGAGATGCTGGATAGTCTACAGGCGTGAAGTCTAGCGAAGCTAAGGTTTCTGGAAGATGTTGGCATGTGGTTGATTGAGTAGATTATGTCGTGGAGGGAGTTCTCTTGGAAGCTCCATTAGGAGTTCCAGAAGGTCCAAAAACCATTCTGCGTGATGCCATAGCAGAGCTATGAGGGTCATTGAAAGATTGACAAATGTTCTGGTCTTGTTGAGTACCCTCCTCATCAGACAGAACGGGGGAAAGGCGTAAACGTCCATGTTGTCCCACCGTTGTTGGAAAGCCTCTTGCCAGAGAGCCTTGGGGTCTGGGACTGGGGAACAGTACAGCGGGAGCCTGAAGTTCATGGCCGTTGTGAAGAGGTCCACAGTCGGAGAACCCCACAAAGTCAGGACTTTGTTGGCTACTAAATGATCCAAAGACCACTCGGTACTCACTATCCGAGATGCTCTGCTCAGGTTGTCGGCGAGCACATTCCTCTTACCGGGAATGAAGCATGCCCATAGTAGTATCGAGTGAATTTCGGCCCATCTCAGTATCCCTACTGCTAGATGGGATAGTTGCTGCGAAAAAGTACCTCCTTGCTTGTTGATGTAGGCCACTACTGTGGTGTTGTCACTTATCACCACCACTGAGTGGCTTGCCAGGAACTGTTGGGACTGTTGAAAGGCCAGAAAGACGGCCTTCATCTCTAGGAGATTTATTTGGAGGTACTTTTCTGACTCTGACCAGAAGCCTGAGGTCGTGTGGTGCAGCACATGGGCCACCCACCCTTTTTATGAAGCGTCTAAGAACAGCATCAAATCCAAGGGGAGGACAAGAAGGTCCACTCTCTTTTGTAGATTCTCGTCTGCCACCCACCACTGAAGGTCCGTCAGTTCCGCAGGTCCCATGGGGATTTGGATGTCCGGGGAGTCGTACGCTTGATTCCACCGGGACTTGAGTCGCCACTGGAGGGATCTCATCCTGAGGCGATCATTGGAAACTAGACGGGCCAGCAATGAAAGGTGACCGAGAAGAAGTTACCACAATTGGGCTGGAAGCTCTTCTCGTCTGAGAAAAGGTCTTGCGACCTTTCTCAGCCTTGTTATCCTGTTGTCTGATGGGAAGGCTTTGTGGAGATTGGTGACTATAATCATGCCTAGGTATACCAGTCTCTGAGTAAGAAGCAGAGAGGACTTCTCGAGATTTACCATGATCCCCAAATCCTGGCAAAGTCTCAGAAGTTTGTCTCGATGTTGAAGAAGGATTGACACCGAGTCTGCTACGATTAGCCAGTCGTGCAGATAATGGAGGAGACGGATGCCAATCCTGTGTGCCCAAGATGACACTAGGGTAAACACTCTGGTTAGGACTTGTGGTGCTGTGGAAAGACCGAAGCATAGCACCTTGAACTGGTACATTCTGTTGTCTAGGCTGAGTCTTAAGTACTTCCTTGAAGACGGATGGACTGGGATCTGGATGTACGCTTCCTTTAGGTCCAGTGTGCACATGAAGTCTTGCGGTCTTACTGCTAGTCTGACCGTGTCTCCCATCTCCATGCTTTACGAAGTTTGTTTGACAAACTTGTTCGGGGCTGAGAGGTCGATGACTGGTCTCCAGCCTTCAGACGCCTTCTTTACAAGAACAAGTCGACTGAAGAAGCCTGGGGATCCATTGAGGACCTCTTGGAGAGCGCCCTTCTTCAACAGGGTCTGGACTTCTGCCCAAAGGGCTTGCCCCCTTGCCGATCCCATGGCAAGGGAGTTCAATGACACTGGATTCCTGGTCAGGGGAGGTAGGGATGTTATGAACGGGACGCGATATCCTAGACTGATCACGGAGATTGTCCAGGAATCAGCCCCGAGTTGCTTCCACCTGTCTGCGCAACTTTGCAGGCATCCCCCCACTAGTGGAAATGCAGGGGGACTGCCTATCCTAGTGTTTGCGGCCTCGGCTGCTCCCTCTAGGATTTTTTCCTCCCCTGGAGGACTTTTTGCCTTTCCTGTCTTTGACAAGAAAGGGCTTAGACAACATTTTCTTCACTGCTGTTTTTGTCGTTGTCGTGGTCTTGGATGGACGGGACTGCTGTGGTGCTGGAGGCTTATAGGGCTTGGATGTTAAAGCCCTATGAAGGAAGAAGTCTTGATGAGACTTCCTCCACCTCTCAGCAGCAAGTTCCACATCCTTAAGGTCAAACAGATAGGACCCTTCTATGGAGGAATGTCCGAGCCTATTTATCTCAACGCTAGGAACCTCTTGGTAGAACCTCTCAGACACTGCATCTTGACGTTTCAAGATGGTGTCTGCCCACAAGTTCGAGATTTGGTGGGCAAGAAACTCCATCGTGCAAGTACCTAAGAGTAGGAAGGTTTCCATAGCTTTCCTGGTACATTCCTTGGAAAAATCTTTGGATCGTATCAGGATACCCAAGGTCCCTAACCAGATATCCAGCCACAAAGTAGCTTGCATAGCATACTTTGTGACCTCCTGATTAAGGATCTTGGTTGCCGAGAACGAGATCTGCCGGTTGGAGAGTCTCTCAAGAGGGATTCCCCTGGTTAGCTCTTCCAGAGAGTAGTGAAGAGGAAGAGCTGAACTGGGTTCCTCCAGGATCTCGAAGTACCTCCTATGCTGTACGCAAGGAGGTGGGAGGAGCTTGTACGTTGTACTGGCACGGTTGGAGGCGGCAAACTCAGAGAGCTGTTAGGAGATCTTTTCCCTGGTACTCTTCACCCCCTTAAGACCAGGGCAGGGCTGCACTGGTCTTTGAGGGCTTCTGAGTACCAAAGACGCAGTCTAGAACCGTGTCTTTGCCCTCTCGAGGGGATATCTCTGGTTTGGAAAACCCAATGAAAACACTCATTCGAGTCAGAACCGGCCAGAATGCATGCTCTGACTCTTGCTGGTCTCCTCCTGCTGTAGGACTTGCAGCAAAGTCTCCTTCTAACCCAAAAGGCTCTTCTTGGGGTGAGTCGCGGACATTCCCTGAGTGGCTGGCTGTCTCCATTCTAGCCCTAGTGGAGGACTTCGGCAGAGTTTTGGAGTCTTTGGATTCCTTCTGGGGAAGGAGGTAAGACTCCAACATTGATGACCTGTGTGGCATGTACATTCTGATCTCAGATTGTGGGGAACTCTCACCGTGAAGAGAGATTTCCTCCATTGGTGCGATGGGGGAGTCTCTCTCTTCGCGTGGTTCCCTAGGTGACGGAAGATTTTCGTCCGACAGGGATGGAGAGTCTTTCTGAGAAACAGGAGGAACTTACCTCGATGTTCTGCATGGAGTCAGGTTCGCCCTCGGGGAAGTGACCGCGTCAGAAACTCCCCTTTTCCTCTTCAAAGGGGTAGAAGAAACCATGGTTCCGTGCCTTAGGTCGCCCTGATGAGCGATCAGACAGGACAGGCTTGAAAGCCTGTGTTACGGCTCTGACCAAGGCACTGAACCAGGGCTGCTGGCTGACAGACGCACTGTCAGACAGATCCCCTGAAGGAAAAGGGACAGAAGGTTCCCTACGAGGAGTTACTGTGATAGGTAGGTCCGCCTTAGAAGGCAGTTTACGGATCCTGAACCCCTCTGCGTGAAAGTGTTTCCCTTCTCCCACAATGCGCGATGGTATGCACTTGCAGGGAGGGGAATGAGGCGATGGCAACTTTGCTGGATGACGCATCTGTGTTCGTGCCTATTGGTGCGTGTGCGGGAGAATATTGGCGCTTACGCGAGGGAGAATAACGGTGCTTGTGGGCGGGAGAATGTTGGCTCGCGCAGGAGAGTATTAGCGCGAGCGCGCACGGGAGTGTGTTGGCGTGCGTCCGCAGGAGAGAGATGGCGCGCGCGAGCATCTCTGTGAGTGCGCGCAAGTAAGTGCAAATGTTCTGGTGAGTGCGTGCGCACTGGTGAAAGTTGGCGCGTAGGTGAGGTCGGCAACATGGTTGTCGTCTCACCAACAGACTTGTGCGCTGGAGAGTGATGGCGCGCAGGTATCTGTTGGCGCATTGATTAGTGCGAAAGATGGCAGGCGGGAGAGCGCTGGCGCGCAGGCGATGTAGGGCGCACATGTTGGCGAGCAGGAGGGCGCTGGTGCGCAGGAGAGCATTGGCGCGCAGTTGAGTGCTGGCGCGTAGGAGAGAATTGGCACTCAGGCGAGTGCTGGTACATAGGCGAGTGTTGGCGCGCAGATGGGCGCTGGCGAGTAGGAGATCGTGGGCCAGGCTTAAGGCTGAGAGATAGGCTTCCACCGCTGAGAGCGAAAGGTGCATTTCCTCCCGCCGATATACACTAACTCCGCTATTGCTGGAATAGTGGCATCAAGGGGAGAGGTACCTCTTCCACGGCACCAACCACAGAAGACTCTTCACTTCGCCTGGTAGACCCCTGCGGATGATTTTCGCAGGTGTCGAGACATCCGCTCCGCAACTTGTTGCGGAACGCCTCTCTCTGTGAGGAGATGCTGGATGGTCTCCAGGCTTGAAGCCGAAGCAATGCTATAGCTTGTGGTAGATGTTGCAGTGTGGTTGCTTGAGTAGCTCGTGTCGTGGGGGAAGCTCTCTCAGGAGTTCCATCAGGAGATGCAGAAGTTCCGGGAACCACTCTGCATGATGCCACAGCGGAGCTATCAGAGTCATCGACAGGTTGACCGATAGTTTGGTCTTGTTGAGCCCCCTTCTCAACAGACAAAACGGTGGGAAGACGTAGACGTCGATGTTGTCCCACCGTTGTAGGAAGGCATCTTGCCAGAGTGCCTTGGGGTCTGGGACTGGGGAGTAGTACAGCAGCAGCTTGAAATTCAAGGCTGTCGCAAACAGGTCCACAAGGTCAGGACTTGTTGGCTACCAGGGGAAGGGGGGGGCAAGACCACTTGGTAGTCTCTATCTGTGAGGCCCTGCTCAGACTGTCGGAGAACACATTCCTTTCCCCGGAATGAAGCGAGCCGATAGGGTATTGAGTGGACTTCGGTTCATCTCAGTATCTCTACTGCAAGATGAGAAAGCTGTTATGAAAAGGTACCTTCCTGCTTGTTGAAAAAAGCCACTACCATGGAGTTGTCGTTCACGGAGTGACTCGCCAGGGTCTGTTGGAAGTGTTGAAGGGCCAGAATACGGCCTTCATTCCTAGCAGATTGATGTGGAGGTACCCTTCTGGTTCTGACCATAGGCCTGATTCAGAACGTGGGCCCCCCCACCCCCCACCCCCCTTGTTTTGACGAGTCCGAGAACAGCATCAAAAGCGGGGGAAGGACGAGAAGATCCATTCCCTTGCAAAGGTTTCCGTAGGTCAACTACCACTGCAGGTCCATTCGTTCCGCAGGTCCCAAAGGGACCAGAATGTCCGGGGAATCGTTGTCTTGATTCCACCAGGACTTGGGCCGCCAATGCAGGGATCTCATCCTGAGGCGGCCGTTTGGAACTAGCCTGGTCAAGGAGGAAAGGTGACCTAGGAGGCGTAACCAAGATTGGGCTGGAAGCTCTCCTCGTCTGAGGAAAAGTTCTGTGACTCTCCTCAGCCTTGCTATTCTGTCATCTGATGGGAAGGCTTGGAGATTGGAGTCTAATATCATGCCTAGATATCCTAGTTGTTGAGATGGAAGCAGAGAAGACTTCTCGAGAATTACCATGATCCCTAGATCTTGGCAAAGTCCCAGAAGCTTGTCTCGGTGTTGAAGAAGGGTCGATTCCGAGACTGCCTGGGTTAGTCAGTCATCCAGAAAACGAAGGAGACGGATGCCGCTCCTGTGTGGCCATGAAGATATCAGGGTGAACACCTGCGGTGCTGTGGAGAGATCGAAACACAGCACCTTGAACTGGTATACCTTGTTGTCTAGGCTGAATTTCAAGTACTTCCTGGAAGACGGATGGATTGGGATCTGGAAGTACCCGTCCTTCAGATCCAGTGTGCACATGAAGTCTTGTGGTCTCACTACAAGCCTGATCGACTCTGCTGTTCCACGCTGAACGAAGTTTGTTCGACAAACTTGTTCAGGGCTGAGAGGTCGATGACAGGTCTCCAGCCTTCAGACGCTTTCTTACAAGAAAGAGTCGACTGAAGAAGCCGGCGGGGGAGCCGTCGATGACCTTTTGGAGAGCATCCTTCTGGAGCATGGTCTCAACTTCAGCCCGAAAGGCTAGCCCCTTTGCCGATCCCATGGCATAGGAGCTCAGTGACACTGGATTTGCTGTCAGTGGAGGTAGAGATGTAAAGAACGGGACGCGATATCCTTGGCTGATCACGGAGATCGTGCAGGAATCGGCCCCGGCATCCTGAACACGCAACCTTAGGCATTCAACATCGAGTTTGCCTACAAGTTCGAAACTTGGTGAGCCGGGAAACGATGGTGCTCGTGCCCGAGAGGAGGAAAGTTTCCATGACCTTCCTGGAGCTCTCCTTGGACAAATTCTCGGATCGCAACAGGATGCCCCGAGATCCAAGCCAGACGACCAGCCACGAAGTGGCCTGCATGGCAAACTTTGCGGCTTTCTCCTGGCTTAAGATCTCCGAAGTCGAGAATGTCACCTGCCGGGCGGAGAATTTCTTGAAAGAAAAACTCCCTGGTAAGTCCCTTCCCCGGAATGGTGGAGAGGAAGGGCTAAACCAGGTTCCCCCATGTTCTCGAAGTACCTCCTCTGCTAACGGCTGACAGACGCAGTGTCAGCGACTCCCGCTGGAGGGAAGGGGATCGGACAATCCTGAGGAGTAGAGATGATGGGGCCTGCCTGAAAGGAAGGAGAAGAATGTTGCCCAGACCTCTCTGAAGCTTCTTCCTGCTCCTGCACGTGCGCTGCTTTGCGTCTACAGGTGAGAGATCGTGCCGACAATGATCTGGAAGTACTATGCACTCCAGAAGAATCGCCAGGTTGCCCGTGTTGCGAAACCCGACGGGAATCGCAGACGAAATCGTGCTGGCGCGCGGGCGAACATGGGTGCGCGCGGGCGAACATGGGTGCGCGCGGGCGAACATGGGTGCGCGCGGGCGAACATGGGTGCGCGCGGGCGAACATGGGTGCGCGCGGGCGAACATGGGTGTGCATGTGCGCGGGCGAACATGGGTGTGCATGTGCGCGGGCGAACATGGGTGTGCATGTGCGCGGGCGAACATGGGTGTGCATGTGCGCGGGCGAACATGGGTGTGCATGTGCGCGGGCGAACATGGGTGTGCATGTGCGCGGGCGAACATGGGTGTGCATGTGCGCGGGCGAACATGGGTGTGCATGTGCGCGGGCGAACATGGGTGTGCGCGGGCGAACATGGGTGTGCGCGGGCGAACATGGGTGTGCGCGGGCGAACATGGGTGCGCATGTGCGCGGGCGAACATGGGTGCGCATGAGCGCGGGCGAACATGGGTGCGCATGTGCGCGGGCGAACATGGGTGCGCATGTGCGCGGGCGAACATGGGTGCGCATGTGCGCGGGCGCGCGGTCGTAAGGGCGTGCGCGGCGAACATGAGTGCGCATGTGCGCGGTCGTAAGGGCAAGCGCAGGCGGCCGGGAGACCGATGGCGCGTAAGCGAGCGATGGCGCGTGTTGGCGAACATGGGTGCGCATGTGCGCGGGTTCGTAAGGGCGAGCACAGGCGGCCGGGAGACCGATGGCGCGTAAGCGAGCGATGGCGCGTTGACGAGCGATGGCGCGTCTTGGCGAGCGATGGTTCGTAGGCGGGCGAAGGCGCGTTGGAAAGCGATGGCGCGTTGGCAAGCGATGGCGCGTAGCGGCCAATCACGTACAGGAGAGTTAACGCAAGGGCGCGTAAGAGACCTACGACGATTGAAGCGTTGGCGCGTTGAAAACGCTTGCGCGCAGGCGAAGAATCGCGCGGGCGCTTAGGAGATCGCTGGCGCTTAGGAGATCGCTGGCATGCAAGGAGAGCCCAGGGGTGCTTGTGAGCGCCCGTGCGCTAGCTTAGGTGTCTCCTGGGCGGCGCGGTGTGAAGTGGAAGCGTGCTGGCGCGCTGGAACTGGAACCACGTGTGGGCGCGCTCGGCTCGAAACTCCAGAAGGGCGCTGCGAGTCCAGAAGAACCTGTGAGCGCCTGTGCGCTAGCGTAGGAACTTCTTGAACTGCACGCGACAAGGCAGGAACCGGGAGATCGTAGGCGCGTAGTTGCGTGGCCAGAAGATATGCGCGGCCAGAAGATATCAGCGAGGGTGCAGAACCAGAGAGATCGTCGGCGAGGAGGTGAAGGAATAAACTCCTTGCCTGCGCCCAGATCCGAAGATCGTGGGCGCGTGGGCGAACGTTGGCGCGTATTGCGCACATCTGGAAAGGGGGCGCAGATGTGCGCTGGCGAGCAGGTGAACGCGGAGTTCAGTGAAGAAATAATCTCCCTGCTTGCGCCCAGATCCGGAGATCGTGGGCGCGAGGGCAAACGTTGGCGCGCATTGCGCACATCAGAAAAGGGTGATCAGATGTGCGCCGGCGAGCAGGCGATCGTGGGCGTTCAAGAGACCGTTGGTGCACAAGAAGGTCCCAGAAGCGTTGGCGATCAGGAGATCTACGACGAGACTCAGCTACAGGAGATCGCTGGAGTGTTGATTCAGCAGAAGACTGGTCCACAGCAGGAGAGTATTTGTGAACTACTGCGCGTGAGCGCGCAGGAGAACGAGATTGCACAGGTAAAAACCTGGCACTAAGGGACTTACTCACATTGTGAAATAAGCCCTTAGCCCCGAAGGGATCGGTGCCCGTCGGAAAACGGGGTGGAGTGGCACCCACTGCGCATCTGCGTCCAGGAACGGAGATGGAAGACAAGAAGGTCTGGCAGGTGTCGGAGATCGCGAACAATCTGCCGAAAGGTCTAGCGAAGCAGCTGTAACGGTCTGTTCTCGTCGAGGAGGATCCTCTGCGGCTGAAGATAAAGACGACCACGAACAGGAGCACCATCATCAGTCCTCCGAAGAGGAGTCTCTGTTAGTGAACTCCCCCGAGGAGGAGAGACACTCGAAGGAGAGACCGTTGGACTCAGCTGCCCCCTCAAAGGATGTTCGGAGGGGGCAACTGAACCTTCAGCAACATCAGCAACAACAGCAGGGGAGTCCTCTGAAGAGGAGTCTCTATGAGTGTCCTTCTCGTGAACGAGAGACTCTCTCGCGAACGAGAGAGGAGAACACTTTGTAGAAGAGACCAGAAGAACTGATGAAGGCGCCCCTTAGGGCCGTTGGATCAGCAAGCTGACCATAAAGAGAAACCCTCCGAATAGGAGCTCCTGCAGCTGCCCAGACCCTTGAGCGTAGCTGCAAGTGCGACCGCTCAGCATCAAGAGCATAATCGCACGAATTCCATGGTCCGGCCTTGCAACCGCTCAGCCCATAGAGCATGGTTACAAAAGCGGTCACTCAGCACCAAGAGCATAACTGCCCGAGGACCAGGAAAAAACCAACCAGGAATTATTAACGAAAAAACATGATATTTTAATTATAAAATAAATTTTTGAATATACTTACCCGGTGAATATATAATAGCTGCTGCTCCAGCGGCTCGACAGAAAAACACACAAAAACTCGCGAGCGATCGCTATGTAGGTTGTGGGTGTGCCCACCAGCGCCAACTATCGGCCAGATACCGCATATGCATGTAAACAAGCCTCAATTCTTCTCGTCCCGCTGCGTCTCTATTGGGGAGGAAGGGAGGGCCTTTAATTTATATATTCACCGGGTAAGTATATTCAAAAATTTATTTTATAATTAAAATATCATTTTTAAATATTTAACTTAGCCGGTGAATATATAATAGCTGATTCACACCCAAGGTGGTGGGTAGAGACCAGAGTTAATTAAGTTTACAGCATATATGCTTAGAGTTTTTGACAGTTATAATATAACAAAACCCAAATATATAGGTACCTGGTAAGGAAGTTGACTTAGACGATTACTCTGCCTTATAAGTCTGTCTTCCTCACGAAGCCCAGCGATCCTCTTAGGATGCTGAAAGACTCCCAGGAGCTGAAGTATCAAGGGCTGCAACCCATACAAACAGGACCTCATCAAACCCCTAATCTGGGCGCTCTCAAGAAATGACTTTGACCACCCGCCAAATCAACCAGGATGCGAAAGGCTTCTTAGCCTTCCGTACAACCCAAAAAACAATATTAAAAACATTTCAAGAGACAGATTAAAAAGGATATTGGAATTAGGGAAGTGTAGTGGTAGAACCCTCACCCACTACTGCACTCGCTGCAACGAATGGACCCAGTGTGTAGCAGTCCTCGTAAAGAGTCTGGACATCTTTTAAGTAAAATGACGCGAACACTGACTTGCTTCTCCAAAAAGTCGCGTCCATAATACTTTGCAGAGATCTATTTTGCTTGAAGGCCACGGAGGTTGCTATAGCTCTAACTTCGTGCGTCTTAACCTTAAGCAAACATCGGTCTTTCTCATTCAAGTGAGAATGAGCTTCTCGTATTAAAAATCTGATAAAATATGACAAAGCATTCTTTGACATAGGCAATGATGGTTTCTTAACCGAGCACCATAATGCCTCAGATTTACCTCGTAATGACTTAGTACGAGCTAAATAGAACTTAAGAGCTCTAACAGGACATATTACTCTTTCCAGTTCTTTGCCTACGATATCTGATAAGCAAGGAATATCAAAAGATTTAGGCCAAGGACGAGAAGGCAGTTCATTTTTGGCCAGGAAACCAAGTTGAAGTGAACAAGTGGCTTTTTCTGTAGAAAAGCCGATGTTCTTACTGAAGGCATGAAGTTCACTGACTCTTTTAGCCGAAGCCAAGCACACTAGGAAAAGTGTCTTGAGGGTGAGATCCTTCAGGGAGGCTGAATGTAATGGCTCAAACCTGTCTGACATGAGGAACCTTAGGACCACGTCTAAGTTCCATCCAGGAGTTGCCAAACAACGTTCCTTAGAGGTCTCGAAAGACTTAAGGAGATTTTGGAGATCTTTATTGTTGGAAAGATCTAAGCCTCTATGCCGAAAGACCGAAGCCAACATGCTCCTGTAGCCCTTAATCGTGGGAGTTGAAAGGGAGCGAACCTTTCTCAGATGTAAAAGAAAGTCAGCGATTTGGGCTACAGAGGTACTGGACGAGGACACAGATGCTGACTTGCACCAGTCTCGAAAGACTTCCCACTTCGACTGGTATACTCTAATGGTAGAAGCTCTCCTCGCTCTTGCAATCGCACTGGCTGCCTCCTTCGAAAAGTCTCGAGCTCTTGAGAGTCTTTCGATAGTCTGAAGGCAGTCAGACGAAGAGCGGGGAGGTTTTGATGGACATTCTTTACGTGGGGCTGACGTAACAGATCTACCCTTAGAGGAAGACTTCTTGGAAAGTCTACCAGCCATCGAAGTACCTCGGTGAACCACTCTCTCGCGGGCCAGAGGGGAGCAACCAACGTCAACCTTGTCCCTTCGTGAGAGGCGAACTTCTGCAGTACCTTGTTGACAATCTTGAATGGTGGGAATGCATATAAGTCCAGATGAGACCAATCTAGGAGAAATGCGTCTGTGTATTGCTGCTGGGTCTGGGACTGGAGAGCAATAGATTGGAAGTCTCTTGGTCATCGAGGTGGCAAAGAGGTCTATGGTGGGTTGACCCCAAGTCGCCCAAAGACTCTTGCACACGTCCTTGTGGAGGGTCCATTCCGTAGGAATTACCTGACCCCTCCGACTGAGACAGTCTGCTAAGACGTTCAAGTCGCCCTGGATAAACCTCGTTAACAGGGAGATGCCTCGATCTCTTGACCAAATGAGCAGGTCCCTTGCGATCTCGTACAGCGAGAGGGAGTGTGTGCCTCCTTGCTTGGAGATGTACGCCAAGGCTGTGGTATTGTCGGAGTTGATCTCTACCACTTTGTTTCGAAGGAGACTTTCGAATTTCATCAAGGCCAAGTGGACTGCCAAAAGCTCCTTGCCGTTGATGTGCATGCTCCTCTGACTTGAGGTCCACAGACCTGAGCATTCCCGACCGTCCAGGGTCGCACCCCAACCCAAATCCGACGCGTCTGAGAATAGTACGTGGTTTGGGTTCTGAACTGCTAGGGAAAGTCCCTCTCTCAGACTGATATTGTTGTTCCACCATTTCAGGCATGCCTTTACTGGTTCGGAGACCGGGATTGAGACCGTCTCTAACGTCTTGTCCTTGTTCCAGTGAAAGGCTAGATGGAACTGGAGAGGTCGAAGGTGTAGTCTTCCTAGCGAGACAAACTGCTCCAGGGATGATAGAGTTCCTACTAGACTCATCCAATTCCTGACTGAGCACCGTTCTCTCTTCAACATTAGTTGAACTTTGAGCAGGGCTTGATCTATTCGGGTGGCAGACGGAAAAGCCCGAAAAACTGGACTGCGAATCTCCATCCCTAAATACAGTATAGTTTGGGATGGAATCAGCTGGGACTTTTCTAGGTTGACCAAAAGTCCCAATTCCTTGGTCAGATCCAATGTCCAATGAAGATCCTGCAGACAGCGATGACTGGACGAAGCCCTGAGAAGCCAGTCGTCCAAGTACAGGGAGGCTCGGATACCCGATAAATGGAGGAATTTTGCCACATTCCTCATGAGCCTCGTAAACACGGGAGGAGCAGGACTTAGGCCAAAGCACAGGGCCCGAAACTGGTATACCACATTCCTGAAAACAAACCTCAGAAACGGTTGGGAATCTGGGTGTATAGGAATGTGGAAGTACGCATCTCGTAGGTCGAGAGAGACCATCCAGTCTCCCTTTCTGACCGCTGCTAAGACTGACTTCGTGGTCTCCATAGTGAACTTTGTTTTCGTAACAAAAACGTTGAGCGCACTGACATCTAGCACCGGTCTCCAACCTCCTGTCTTCTTTGGAACTAGGAAGAGACGGTTGTAAAACCCCGGTGATTGAAGGTCCGAGACTTTCACCACCGCTCCCTTCTCTAGCAACAGAGACACTTCTAGGTTTAGGGCTTGTCTCTTTGACTCCTCTCGGTACCTGGGAGAGAGGTCGATGGGAGTTGTCACTAGAGGAGGTTTGCGTACAAACGGAATTTTGTACCCCTCTCTGAGCAACCGAACAGACTGTTGGTCTGCGCCCCTCTTCTCCCAGGCCTGCCAGAAGCTCTTCAATCTGGCTCCTACCGCTGTCTGAGGCTGTGGGCAGTCAGACTCTGCCACGTGAGGACTTGGCTCCTCTCTTCTTTCCTCTCTTTCCCTCGGCATGAGTACTTCCCCTGCTGGGAGCTCTGCCACGAAAGGGCGGGATAAATCTGGATGCCGGAGTCTCGATCCTGGGTCTTACAGCAAAGGATGTAGAAGGAGTCCCTTTGCGAGCAGAGGACGCCATCATGTCATGGGTGTCCTTCTGCACAAGTGAAGAAGCTATGTCCTTAACTAATTGTTGCGGAAACAAAGACTTTGATAAGGGAGCAAAGAGCAGTTCTGATCTCTGACAGGGAGTAACTCCTGCCGAAAGAAAAGAGCAAAGGGACTCTCGCTTCTTTAAGACTCCCGACGTAAAAGAGGAGGCGAGCTCATTGGAACCATCGCGGATGGCTTTATCCATACAAGACATTATCAGTAAGGAAACATCTCTATCAGCCGACGAGATTTTCCTACTTAAAGCCCCTAATGACCAGTCAAGGAAGTTGAAAACTTCAAAGGCCCTGTATACGCCTTTCAGCAGATGGTCAAGGTCCGAGGAGGACCAACTAATCTTCGAGCGTCTCATGGCTAGGCGGCGGGGAGAGTCTACGAGGCTTGAGAAGTCACCCTGGGCAGAGGCAGGGACTCCCAAGCCGAGAACTTCTCCCGTGGCATACCAGACGCTCGATCTAGACGAGAGCTTTGACGGAGGGAAGGTAAAGGCCGTCTTCCCCAAACTCCTCCTGGTATCCAACCAGTCGCCTAAAAGTCGTAAAGCTCTCTTGGAAGAGCGAGAAAGCACTAGCTTAGTAAAGGCTGGCATGTTAGCAGGTAAGCCTAGAGCAAACTCAGACGGTGGCGAACGAGGAGCAACGGTAACAAAGTGATCGGGAAAAAGCTCCTTGAAAATTAACATGACTTTCTTAAAGTCCATTGAAGGAGGAACCGTTCTAGGTTCGTCTACATCCGAAGGATGATCGTCATTATGAGGGTCAGCAACGTCCTCATCTGAAGGAACTTCATCCGACAACTGCTGAGTAACAAGCAAAGGGGTTGGCAATGCTTGACACGCAGAGTCCACACGCACTGGTGCATCAGTAGCAGTCCAGGACGCTACATCATGTAACTGCTTAACAGCCTGACTGTCAACAACAACAGGAGCGGGAGGACGCTCGACGTCAACACGAGACTGTTTTGACTGCCTAGACTGAGCAGTCAAAACAACTCTAGACTGCGGTGGTTGACGCTCAGCGTCAAAACAAGTCAACTCCGCTGGTTGGCGAACGTCCTGAACGTCAACAAGAGCATTAGGAAGTGGCTGAACGTCCATATGCGGCTGAAAGTCAACACGTGACTGCATCGAGTGAGGCTCTACAAAGCGTGATTGACGTGACTTAGCAACGCCAACGTCAACAGGACGAGCAAAGGCTCGTTTTGGCGGCTGAAGGCCAGGATCTCGATTAGCTGAGCGGCGAGGATCATCGTGAACCTTTTCAGCAGAATAGTCTTCCATAAGGGAGGCGAGCTTGATCTGCATGTCTTGCAGTACAACCCATTTAGGATCAACGGGAATGGGTGCGGTAAAAGACGGGGTTAACGTCTGAGACTGCACAACCTTGCCTACACCAAGACTCTCTGAGCCTGTGTAACGTTGCTGCTTAGGCGGCGAGCAGTCTTCCGATGACTGTAAAGGGTCAGAGCTGTCCCAATGGCTACAACCAGGACGCTGGACCTGTCCTGAAGGGACCGACTTTCGCTTCAAGGTCCTTAAAACCTTGCTCCACGGTTTCTTATGCGAAAAGCCTTCGGATGACGAGGAGAAAATGGTCTCTCTCGTCTTATGGTAGGGGCGGTCTTGATGAGACACGCCTGTTACCATAGAGGGAACGTCTGTTCGCTGATCAAGGCCTCTCGAACCCATAAGTCGTACGACATTACTTCTCCCCTGGGCTTGGGAGCTTGCAAGAGGTCTCGGACTAGGCGAACGACAGGCACGAACAGACGAACCCTCGGTCGCAACACTGAAAACACTTTGCGCACTAATCACTTTCCCATGATTTTCCACTGTGGCACTCTGACACTTTAGCTCTTTAACGTCCGCCATGAGTTGATTACGATCTGTAGCTAACGACTCAACTCTTTCACCCAAAGCATGAATGGCACGTAACATGTCTCGCATTGAAGGTTCCTGAGTGCCAGTAGGGGGTTCAGGCACAACCACTACAGGGGAAGGATTAGGTTCAGGGGCATGGGGAGAGGAAAAATCTACTGATCTAGAGGAACTCCTCCTCACCCTATCTCTCTCTAGCTTACGAGAATATTTGTCATATTCGAGCCAATCGAATTCCGAAAGGCCCACGCATTCCTCACACCGATCTCCTAATTGACAGGTTTTACCCCGACAATTAGAACACACAGTATGTGGGTCGAGAGAGGCCTTTGGAAGACGCCTATTGCAATCCCTAGCATTACACTTACGAAATCTAGGGGCTTGAGAAGCGTCAGCCATTTTGAATTAGTCAAAGAAAGTCCAAAAAACAATCCAAGTCATCAACAATTAAATCTGTCCAACAAAGAGTTCAAGAGTTTAAGTTGAGGAAAAACACCTGCACTGCAAAAGCTCAAACCAAAATGAAGTACTTCACCAAATATGTTGAGAAAACTCCAGGTTCTACAGCGAGTAATGATACGTCTTGTCGTTAAGGCCGACAGAGAAGAATTGAGGCTTGTTTACATGCATATGCGGTATCTGGCCGATAGTTGGCGCTGGTGGGCACACCCGCAACCTTCATAGCGATCGCTCGCGAGTTTTTGTGTGTTTTTCTGTCGAGCCGCTGGAGCAGCAGCTATTATATACTGTATTCACCGGCTAAGTTAAATATTTAAAATAGATAGTTAACTGTGAAAATAAAATAATTAGTTAACATTTATTCCCCCTGGGGAACTCCGAAGAGGAACCCCGAGGGAAAAGAACATAAGAATTACGCACCAGGAATGCGCCCTCCTCCCCCACTGACACTCACGGGAAGGGGGGGAAGGCGGAGAACTGTAACAAAAACAGAATTATAACAATTATAATTATGTAATTCATCTAAGAATGTTCACTAATAGTAAGAACGAATGAACCCCGAAGGGAAGCGTTCTACATAGAAGCTGATAAGTTAACAAATACAATTAGATTTGATTAAAAAAAATTGAGACAAAATAAACGGAGTAGCAACTCAACCCGCAACGGGAAGGAAGCTACCGTAATACGTAGTAGTAATAAAAGGGTGAACGACCTCAAGAGAGAGAGAGAGAGACCGTAGTCAAACTAAACTCCCATGTTCCCTACGCTGATAGACCAACTTCCCCGTAGGGAAGGAGGAACAGCGGAGAAAGAGATTAATAAATAAAGTCCAGCGATGACGATTCCCCACGGTGCCCGCCGAAGGGAAGACTGAAGGACCAAGGGAGAGATCGCGACCCATGAAATGTCACCGTGGGGGCCTGGGACCACACGGAGATGTTGTCGTACAATTAAGTGGACTTCCTACACACACACACAGCACAAACACTGAAAAGGAAACTTACTGTATTTCTATACTCAAATATATACATAAACACAAGAATGTTTACATATATATTAAGTATAAGAAAAGTAAGTAATTAAGACAAAACATTAATGGCTGCGAAGCGAGGACGGGACAGAGACGTCTGCTCACCGTCCGAGCCAAAAGTGAAGTGAGGCAGCTCACCGGTGTGTGGGGGGAGGGGTAGCTAGCTACCCCTCCCCTACCCCTGTGCTAACTAGCGCGGGGGTAGTTTAACCCTCGTTAAAATCTAATGGCTCGTCATTTCAGCTACGCCGAAAGTAATACCCCTATGTAAATATCGTGGTTTGTATTTCAGTTACGGAACAATTAGAGTTTACACTCCCCAATTGTGCTATTTATAAGTTTAGTTCTAACTTAATAGTTCTTGCTTTAAAAATATCACTGATACAAATGTATTGTCATATATTTCTTCTTCAATCTTTCTTCCATGTTCTATATATTGCTAAGATCACTTTACTTTCTATTTCTCTTTATATTTTTCAGTGTCTTACTTTCTGGTTTCGGATTTTATTTCTGACAGAAGCCCAGTCAGGGGCGGTGACGATGGTGGAGAACCCCGTCTTTATATCCTACACCAGGATGATGTCGCATATGGCGGGGTCTCTCCCACGACCCTAGCAGCCATGCCCACCATCACAACCCCATCCCCACCCTCACCACCACGGACACCATCCTCATCACTAGCATCCATGCGGCCTTTAATCACCACCATCCTCATCACTATAACCAGCAGCAGCAGCCGCCCCCACCGCCCCATTTCCAGCAAAATTACAGACACTCCTTTAAGCACTCGCCCAAGGAACTTTAGGTCTTCTGGTGCAGCGATGACCCCATTCATCATGGCTATTTTGACTTCATCTACACACTCTGGGGAAAGCCATTTCATTTTCTATAAGTTAACATCACTGGTGTTAGCATCTAAAGAGAGACTTCCTGTGGTAGATATTATCACAAAATTTACATCTTATCCACTCTTTGTCCTTTCCCTTCACAAATCCACATTACAGTAAAGGCAATTTTCAGTCAAGATGTAATTTCATCTTCCTTTATGTTCCTCCATAACAATAACTACTATTTCAAAGTTTACATCTACAAATTCAAACGATAACAGACACAGGGCGAGAAAGATGGATCTGGCTGCACGGCTGATACATCTACGCTCTAGCACAAATTCGTTAATAGTGGGTTTTTACAGTAATGTACAAGATTCAAAATAGCATAATGTATTTGCATCGATGTATTCAGGGGCTGTATGTATGATAGCGGCCACCTCTATGTATGATGGTGGCTGACTTAGAATACGGCAGTGTGGGAGGGTCGCAAGGCAGCGTTTGCGCCTCCCCCCCATTAGGTAAGCAGGTTAGAACACGGCTTGTAGGTTAGGTTAGGAGAGGAAGTTTAAATTAGTTAGTGTCCATATTGGCCGCTGATATACCAAGGCTCCGTATTCAGTTAAGCGAGTAGCAATGTCCTATGATATGTATTTTTCAAACTCAATATGGTGTAATTTACACATATCTGCCATTTACGAACAGTGTATTACTTAGTGTTTCTTCCTCCCAAAAACTGGTTACCTACTAGGATCCCCCTATATTTGTAAGGGCGATTCTTTATTTATACACCATCAGTAGAAAGAATTAATTCCTCAGGCTTTCCCTGTAACCGAACTGAGCAAACTAAGAGGTAGTGTTATAAAAGAGCATTTAAGGGTAAAATTACGGTTACGAACGGATTAACAGTTTGAACAGAAAAAATAGATTTTCCTGAAGTAAATAGTGTGCTTTCACTGAATTTGACCTTCACGTCAACAGCAAATAAACCAAAAACTCATTACACCATCTAAGAAAAGGGATATTTTTCTTAGAAATCTAAGGGATTTTGCTCCGCAGTGCACTCGCTTCGCTCGTGGAAAAAGAAAAACATTAAGTTCCTATGTACTGGCAAGCGGTACATGCTGAGCTGTGCACGCTAACCCCATTCATTATTATTTTTTTGATAAGTTTTTATTTACCCTGAAAATAAGTGCCATTTATTTAAAAAAAAAAAAAAAATTATGTCGGAAATACCATTTTTTATAATAGAAATGCTTTTTCCGTCCGTAACTGTAATAAAAAAAAACTTTAAGTGTCTGATTAGTGCACATGATTTGCTATCCATTAAATTGGCATCACAAAAACAATAGTTACCACTAATATTAAAGGTAGATAAGGCAAAATAAAATATGTCATTCCAGTTTCCTAATCAATATTACACAATACTATTGTAAAACCAAAGTTTATAGCCTATGCCAGAACACACCAGGGTACCACGTCGCCTATGCGGAAGGTGCCATGGCAATAATATACATATCTCCTAGTAATTGGAATTGTTAAAAAAAAATATGGTAAGGTAGAATTAAGGAAGTTACTAACCTCATAGTATATGCATAAGAAAAAAATATATCCGTAAGTACATTAGTCGCAGGCTAGACGTGATTTAGGGGATGGGGTAGAATAAGGTTTGTTTTCGTCGCTTTAGTAACAAATACAAAGAAGAGGGCAACTTTTTAAAAGGAATTAGTTTAACTTTTTGTGAAACTTGTTGGCTAAAAATTAATCCCATTGTTTATTGTCGTAGAGAAAAACATAAATATATCTAAATAAAGAAAAGAGTTCAATACTTGATATCATTGGCTTACTTCTCCTCCAATAATTACAAATTGGAAACGGAGTGGATAAATCTCTCTTCTGTCAACGTCACAGTTTTGTGACGAATACAATGAATAAACCGACTGTCACCGCTTTAAGTTCTTCTATTTCTTACTTATATCTAATTAAACTTTGATATCATTACTCACATGAATCACGATGGACAATACTGAACAATGCAGCCGTTGTGCCTTTCAATGACCAGTAAAAAAATGACTTAGATACAAAAATGACAACACTTAATTTCTAGACGTCAGGTAGTATTGAATCTAGAGTTATACATTAAATCGAATCGTATCTTTACAGTATACAGTATTTCGACGATTAAAGGGTCGAACTAAAAGGGCTATGTTTCTTAAATATATATAAAAATAGACAGTGGTTGTGCTTACCGTAATGAATTCTCCACTAACTACATTTAATATATGCGTCCCCTTTCCTTCAATATGGTCTCTCCATACCATCACCACATAATGTCCACGTGTGCACTGAATATTATTATCATTACTAGCTAAGCTACAACCCTAGTGGTAAAAGCGGGATGTTATAAGCCCGAAAGGGACAACAGGGAAAATGGCCCCGAAAATAATGGAAATAAGGGAACAGATAGAATAATGTGGCTGTCTCCCCTCAAGCAAAGAGAATTTGTGACCCTAACCAGGGGGAGGGGCCAATGTAGTACAGTATCGCCAGTCAAAGGCCCCAATAACGCTCTAGCGGTAGCATCTCAACAGGTGGCTGGTGACTTTGCTTCTGCAACTAATATGAAACTTAACGTTGTTTAAGCACTGTTTTTATATGTTAAAACTGATCACAACTCATTCAAGCATATTAGTTTAGGTTCCTAAAATCCTAATAAGAATTTACATGCTAAATTGCAGCTTGACATTCACATGCATTATATGTAGGCCTACAGTAATATATATATATATATATATATATATATATATATATATATATATATATATATATTGTAAGGACAGTGAGACAAGCGTCACCAAGATCAACTGATACTTTATTCGAATGTGCACGGGAGTTTATTACAAGGTGCGGACGGAAAGGTAGGATGACGCTGGCGCCAAATCAGATTGAAGTGCCCGCCAAAATATATGTGTTTTCTTACACTTACAAATATATGAATTATGGGTTAACAGAAAAATGTTATGAAATGATACACATGTCAAAATGTAGCTCTGGTAGAGCGGAATATATATACATGGGAAACCACAGTGTGGCGAAAAGAGAATTCAAATAAATAAGGAGTTTGTCGATTTTCTGGACGACGAAGGGATCGGTGTCCTTACAAGTACTCCCGACCCCCAAGACATCGGGCGGCGTAGAGGGCTGATGATCAATCTTCGTATCTTTTCGGGCGTCGGAGGGTTCCTCTTGTTTTTGAACGGAGGGACGCGCTGGCGGTCGGTGTAAAGATCTCTTCCTTTTGTCGTCGTTTGATGATTTTTCTTTCGTTGGGCGGCTTGTTTTGAGAGGCGGAACTCTGGATCTGCCAGGTCCGGCGGAGGCGGTGTCGTTTCCTTCGAGAAACGCTGGTTTCACGCGGTCTATTGAGACCCAGTCCTCTTGGCCATGGACGTCGAGAAGGAAGGCTTTCGTTGTCTTTTTAATTACCCGGTAGGGACCTCGATAAGGTCTAGTCAGTGGTTGTCGATGAGCGTCGACACGGACGAAAACGTACCTGCAGTCATCCTGGCTTTTTGGCTTGAAGTGCTTGGTTCTGTCCTGGTAAGTTTTGAGACACGGCCTGAACTTCCTGGCGATGTCCCTTAGGTGATCCAGCTGCGTGTCGTTGGTTGATGAGGGAAAGAATTCGCCAGGAACTGCGAGCGCATCCCCGTAAACCTTTTCGGAGGGCGAAGGTTCGCCGTCTGCGCGAGGGGCGGTGCGAAGGCCGAGGAGTACCCAAGGAAGTCGTGATTTCCAGTCCCCGTCGGTGCAGCTCGCCATCAGGGACACCTTGAGGGCGCGGTGAGTTCTTTCGACCATGCCGTTTGCCGCGGAGTTGTATGCCGTGGTGCTGTGGAGCGTCGTCCCCATCAGGTTCGCCAAAGCGAGCCATATTTCTGAGAGGAAAGCGGGGCCTCTGTCAGTCGTGATGTCGTCAGGAACGCCAAACCTGCTCACCCAGCTTGACAGGAGGGCTTCGGCGCATGCTTGAGCCGTAGCTTCGGTCATCGGCGATGCCTCCAACCACCTCGTGGAGCGATCGATGATCGTAAGTAGGTAGCGAGCCGATCCAGAAGGGGGCAATGGTCCCACGACGTCGATGTGTATATGGCCGAAACGTCTTTTTGGCTGGGGAAAATCGCCTACCCCCAATTCAGTGTGACGGCTGACCTTGCTTGACTGGCAGTTGATGCATGACTTTGCCCATTCCCGGGCATCCTTTTTTATCCCTGGCCAGACAAACTTTTCAGACAGAAGGCGAGCGGTGGTGCGTCCTGAGGGGTGTGAAAGTCCATGGATGATATCGAATATTTTCCTTCTGCAGGAGGCTGGTACCCAGGGACGTGGGCGGCCCGTGCTAGTGTCGCAAAGAATAGTTACTCCTGCTGGTCCGAGGGGAATCGCACTTATCTTGAGCGCGGATGGCCCCGTCAGGTGATCCTGTGCTTCTCGGTCGGTGCGTTGTTCGGTTGCGAGATTGGCGTAGTCGATTCCCAGGTGGATCGCGTCAATTTCAATCCTTGAAAGGGCGTCCGCGACTGGGTTTTTCTTTCCTGGGACGTAACGTATGGTGCACCCGAATTCGGCGCTTGATGCGAGATGACGTTGTTGTCGGGAGGACCATGCGTCCGTCGATTTCGTGAAGGCGTGTACGAGGGGTTGATGGTCCGTCGCGATTGTGAAGGGGGTACCCTCCAAGATGTGCCTGAAGTGGCGGACGGCGAGGTAGACGGCGAGGAGTTCCCTATCGAAGGTGCTGTATCTTGTTTTGGCGGGTTTCAATTTCTTGCTGAAGAATGCCAGCGGTCGAGGAGAACCATCGACGAGTTGCTCAAGCACAGCCCCACAGGCGACGTTGCTGGCGTCGGTCGTTAGTTGCAGGGGCGCGTTGTCGTCGAAATGAGCCAGTGTGGTGGCATTCGCAAGGGCATCCTTCGTCCGAGCGAATGCCTGTTGCTGGGGCAAACCCCACTCGAGTTTTTTTGCTTTTCCTTTCAGGACGTTGTCGAGGGGAGACAGGGTTTGTGCGATGTTGGGGATAAAGCGCCTGTAGTAATTGACCATTCCCAGGAACTCCTGAAGTTGGCGGATGGTCGTAGGCATTGGGAACTTCCTGATGGCGTCGACCTTGGTTGTCATGGGTTTTACCCCGCGCGAGGATACGCAGTGACCAAGGAAATCCACTCCCTCCGCCCGAACGTGCATTTGTCGAAGCGTACGACTAGGCCGTTCTCCTGTAGGCGTTTGAGGACGGTGCAGATGTGCCCCCGGTGTTCCTCCTTGGTTTTCGAGAATATCAGGATGTCGTCGACGTAGCAGACGCAGAAAGGTAGGTCACCCAGAATGCTATCCATTAGTCGTTGGAAGGTCGCCCCGGCGTTGCGTAGACCGAAGGTTGAGTATGCGAAGGTGTAGGATCCGAACGGTGTTACAATGGCAGTTTTCGGGATGTCTTCCGGGAATACGGGGACCTGGAAATAAGACTTGAGGAGGTCCATCTTGGTAAAATACTTTGCGCCGTGCAACGCGTTCGTTAGGTCCTGCATGTTGGGCAGCGGGTAATGATCAGGCGTTGTGATGAGGTTGAGGCGCCTGTAGTCGCCGCAAGGTCTCCAGGACCCGTCCGGCTTTTTAACCATGTGCAGGGGTGATGCCCAGGGGCTCGATGCTTTCTTACAGATACCCATGCGTTCCATGTCCTCGAAGGCGCGTTTGGCATCCTTCAGTTTCTGGGGCGGGAGGCGGCGGAATTTGGCGTGAGTGGGAGGTCCTGTCGTTGTGATGTGGTGGTAGATACCATGCTTGGACGGGGAACCTGGCGAGTGTCGGAGCTCGGGCTTGAAAACCTTGGGAAATTCTCGTAGGAGGTCGGCGTAGGGGTGCGTCGTTACGGCGGATACGGACATTGTTGCAGGGCCGTGTTCTAGGGCGCGGGACTGGCAGGTTCCCGTGTCGATGAGACGTCTGTTAGCGACATCGACGAGGAGTCCATGGTGGGCGAGGAAATCCGCACCGAGGAGGGGGCGATTGACGTCGGCGATAGCGAAGGGCCAAGAATACGAACGGCCCATGATAGATATCTTGAGGGTCTTGATCCCATAGCACCGTATGGGAGATCCGTTGGCGGCGATGAGTGAGGGAGCGTCTTTGTCGGGACCACGGTCTAGGTCGGACTTTGAAGGAGGGAACGTTGACTGCATTGCGCCGGTGTCCACCATGAGTCTACGGTTGGAAATGGTATCGAGGATATAGAAACCATTCTTGTTTTGGTTAACTGCGGCTGCGATGGTGGCAGGTCGATGCTTCTGGCGTCGTCTTCTAGGGAAACTGCATGGTGCTCTACATTTCTTGGCGTCACTGCCGAACTGTTGGTGGTAGAAGCACCATGCTGGGTTAGGCCTAGGGTTTGGTCGCGTCGGTTTCTTTCTTGATAGAATGTTGATCTCGTCGTCCTCAAGGGCCATTGCCGAGGAGTCTATGGAAGAGCAGCTGCTGAAGGAGGAGAACGGAGGCGGTGTTGACGATGATGCTCCGAGGCGAGATGCTTTGGAGGCCTAGTGGAGCTTCTGAGCCTTCGACAGAAGTTCGTTCATCGGGAGCGTGTCGGCGTCTGTCAATTGGGCCCGTACGTCCTGTGGTAGGCGTCGAAGAAAGATTTCGCGAGATAAGCTAATCTCACGTCGTCGGCCGTTGCTGTCTGTTTCGGGGTGCATAAGCAGGCCGGTTAGCTTGTCCCACGCCTCGACAGGAGAGGTGTCACCCATGGGCTTGCCGGCGAGGTCCAGTACTTTCTGTGCCCTTGCTGAGACGGAGAGGGAGTAGATACCGATGAGTTTCGTTCTCAGGTCGTCGTATGAAACTTGGCCGGCCTGGGCGTCGAGCCATGGAG
>NC_090742.1:27363617-27371117 GCF_036898095.1 Palaemon carinicauda
TAAAGCTGTGGGCATCGTAGAACAAGCATATGACTGGTTTGTGAGTTATCTTGAAAACCGCAAAGTTAAAGTAGTAATATCAAATGTTGAATCTGAGACAAGAAAACTAACCAAAGAGGTGCCTCAAGGCAGTGTACTACGTCCCCTCCTGTTTGAAATTTACACGATAGAACTGGCAAATATACTTGAAACTCACAGATTTAAGTTTAAAATATACGCTGATGATACACAAATCTATTTCCCAATAGAATCAGTTGATGAAGCTAAAATAAAGATACATGAAATAATGAATGGCATTAAGGCTTGGATGTTAGCAAAAAAGCTCAAGTTCAATGATGATAAAAGTGAATGTATTATATTTGGAAATGAAAAAGATATAAAAAGAATCGAATGCTTCCAAAGAATTGAAATAGGTCAATCGATCATTGACTTAAAGAAATTTGTCAGAAATCTTTGAGTAATCATGGATGTTAGACTGACAATGAATGAACATATAAATAATATGGTAAGAAATGTAACTAACATATTAGAAACATAGCATTTATTAGTAAATACTTAAATGAAAACTCTATGGCCATACTCATTAATCACCACATATTTTCAAGAATTGATTACTGCAACTCACTGTTCTATGGCTTACCAAATTATCAGCTGAAGAAAATTCAGAGAGTACAAAACAGAGCCGCTAGATTAACAAAAGGACTACACAATAGGGATAGAATTACCCCTGCACTAATTAAATTACACTGGCTGCCGGTAAAGGCGAGAATCGAATACAAGCTACTCTTACTAATGTTTAAGATACTGAACCAAAATGAACCAAAATATCTTAAAGAATGCCTGAACAAACTAGAACTAGAAACAAATGTTACCATAAGACATTTCATTAGAGAACGAAGAAATTGAGTTCTAGAAAGAAAATAATTGGCATATTTTGAGATATGTTTAGCATTTTCTTCAACAAATTGCCATACTACCTTAGTGCAGAGGGAATATGTAAGCACCAATTTACCTTAGGGGGTTGGTTATCTTGGAGGATGACATAGAATTACAAGGGCCTAATTCAAAGGGTAACCAGTGAGTTCTGGTTTGGAGCAGCATATTCTAGGTTAGCAAATTTCCTATTACCAATCCAGTCCAATCATTCTCCACCATCCTCAACTGTTCTATGTATTACAAAATCCATGAGGAGGATAAACAACATAGGTGACAACACATTCCCTTGGAGTACTCCACTGGTCACTGGAAATTAATTTGATAGGTCTCCATTAACATTAACTTTGCACTTGCTATGCTAATGAACAGACAATCAAATTCGCATGTTTAATAACTTTATCATAACGTAAGAATCTCCACAAAATGGACCGTTGCACACTATCAAAGGTTTTTTCGTAGTCCACAAATGCCATCAAAAGTGAATATCTATATTCTACACATTACTGTACAACATGTCTTAAAATGAACATTTGGTCAGTACAACTTCTACCTTTTCTAAATCCTGGTTGTTCATCTCTCATCTTTTCATATATATATATATATATATATATATATATATATATATATATATATATATATATCTATATATAGATATATATACATATATATATATGTATATATATATATATATATATATATATATATATATATACATATATAGAGGCGGTATATTTTAGCAATCCATGTTTTCCAACGGTTACACTCATAAAGGCGGATGAGCAACAAGGTGGAGTAATGAAAGCTATGGGTATGGAGGAAAAAAAACCCATAAATCTCGATGAAGTCACTGGCAGCAGGGTGACGGATTGGGTTTAAGGCGATAGACAAATTATCTCTTCGGCTTTTACTTCTGATGGCTGGCGGTTGATCTTACAGTTCTAGAATTAGTATGGACCGTCAAGGGTCACTTGTCATAGTTAGATAGGCACTGCGCATCACAAGGAACTGACTATCTTTTGATGTATCTAGCCCATGAATCCTCTAAGGATTTATTCAGTGTTTGGAAAGCAAAAATGAAAGAATGTCCCCCAGTCCCGGGCGTTGCGCGGTGCTAAGAATCTCACAGTTTTTAAATACTAAAAAAAACTTGAAAATAGGTAATAGGAATGTTAGAACCTTGAATCAGCTTGGGAAGTTACAGCAAGTGGAGAGTAAATTTATGAAATATAGTTAGGATATCTTGGCCTTAAGTGAAAGACGTTGTAAGGGGATTGGTAAAAAAAAAATCTTAGACCAAGACAATATATATATCTACTCAGGAAGTCAGATGAAGTTGGAATGATGATTACACCAAGAACAGGAAAGGCATTAACCGAGTGGGGAGCCATAAATAGTAGATTGTTACTAGTAAAGTTCAAATCCAAGCAGTGCAATATGAGTATTATAGTTAGCTATTCCCCAACAAATGATTCCCCTGAAGAAAGGAAAGATAAATACTAAGAAGAACTGCAGAGGGTAATAGATGAGATCCCTGAGAGAGATATGAAAATTGCGATTGGTGACTTCAGTACTAAAGTTGGAAGAAATAGTACAGGGATAGAGAATGTGATGGGTGTCGAGGGTCTTCATGAAGTTGCAAGTGGAAATGGAGCACATTTCATAAGTTTCTGTTCATCTAACAATCTTATCATTGGAGGTACTCTTTCAACACAAGAACATCCACTAGTATACATAGATTTCACCATGTGGCAATTACAAAAATCAAATAGATCACATTGCATTTGATAAAGACAGAAGGAGGACTCTGCGAAATGTAAGAAGCTATAGAGGTGCAGATATTGATATTGATCACCAGCTCCTCATTGCCACACTGGAATTAAAACTGAAAGCACCCAACAGAAAGATGGATAGAATACTTAGGTTTTATACAACCAAGCTTTAAGAAGAACAACACAGAGAAACATTTGCAATTGAATATAGGAATCAATTTGCAGTCTTAGAGACTTTAATACGAAGAACAGGCAATTAATGACGAATGGTGTGATATTAAGATCATATATTAGCCAGTTGGTAGTGAAGTCTTGGGACACGCAGTTACAAGGAGAAAGCCATGGATATCAAATGATCCTTGGGATACTATAAAAAGGAGACAAAGACGGAAATTGATTGTTGAAAAATTTCGAGGAAGTAATGAAAATTACAAGGTAGAGTATACTAAGTATTCCAGTATTGATTGTGAGGTCAAAATAAAAGCCAGGAATGACTGAAGAGAATATTCAGACAGTAAAGCAGATGAGGTTAACTATGCTATGAATTCAGAAACTGGCTATGGTATAAGAATTGCTCATAGAATTATCAATAAAATTTCGAGTGGGGCAAAGAAGAAGAATCATATACCTATCAAAAAGAGAGATGACTCTGTTATAGCAACAGAAGATGAAGAAAGACAACGTTGGATGGAGCACTTTAGTGACATTAAGAATAGGAGACATAAAGGGAATAATTTGATTGATATGTCTGAAGCTGATGAAGATCTTGATGTGTCCGTGAATGAATTCAGTGTGTTTGAAGTCGAAACTATCCTAAAAAAACTAAAGTGATGGAAAGCCCCAGTATACGATGGAATAACTGCCGAGATGATACTGGCAGAAAATTAAGTGACTCCCAGACTACTTACAAGATTATTTTGTAGAAAATGGCATGAAGAGGCAAAACCTGATGAATGAATGTTGGGTGAAAATAGCAAAAAAGGGAGACCTGACTGGTTGTAATAATTGCTGAGGCATAACACTTACATCAGTTGTTATGAAAATATACAGTATGCTTATTCTAAAGAGACTGGAGAGTTAGATTGATGAAAAGCTGAGATGATTGATTGATGATTGATTTGAGGTTTCCTGGTATCCTGACATCTAAGGTCATTGACGCCGATAATTTAGAAAAGGTAGAAGTTGCACTGACCAAATTTTCATTTTGAGACATGTTGTAGAGGAATGCGTAGAATATAATAATCCCCTTTTGATGGCATTTGTGGACTATGAAAAAGCCTTTGATAGTGTGCACCGGCCAATTTTGTGGAGAGTACTGCATTATTATGGAATTCCTCTTAAATATATAATTTTGATTAAGTCTGTTTATGAGCCTAGCAAGTGCAAAGTTAATGTTAATGGAGTCTTATCAAATGAATTTACGGTGAATAGCGGAGTACTCCGAGGGAATGTGTTGTCACGTATGTTGTTTATCCTCCTCATGGATTTCATAATACGTAGAACAGTCAGAGATGGTGGAGAAGGATTGGACTGGATTGGTGATAGGAATTCAACAGACCTAGAGTATGCTGATGATGCTGTCCTTGTTAGCAGAACGCCACAGAATTAACAATGCTTGCTTACCAAAATGCATGAAAAATCACACGAGGTTGGGCTGTAGATAAATAGAAAAAAGACTGAGATGATGAGAACAGAGTATGCAATGGAAGATGAAGTATCATTAGAAGAAGAAAGGATTAATGAGGTAGAATCATTCAAGTATTTAAGAGCTATGATCTCCAATACAAGGTCTTTATAATAAGTGTTTAGGGAAAGATTAAAAATAGTAAATCAGACAATGGTTAGGTCAAGTAAAATTTGGAAATCAAATCACCAGAAATTACAAATAAAAATCAGACTATATCTGGTGTTCCACAGGGTAGTGTTCTTGGCCCATTACTTTTCATACTATATACACATGACATGTGGTTTGGCCTAGAAAACAAGCTTGTTGCATTTGCAGATGATGGTACTCTCTTTGCATCAATTCCATCTCCTGAATGTAGATCTGGGGTCTAAGGTTTCTGAATCCCATAATAGAGATCTAGCTAAAATTAGTGCATGGTGCAAATTATAGGGTATGAAGTTGAATCCTAACAAAACTTAAAGTTTGATTGTAAGTAGGTCAAGGACTTCGACTCCTCAATATCCGGATCTTAGCATTGATACTGTTTCTTTAACTCAGTATGACTTTCTTAAAATTATAGGTGTGATTCTCGACAGCAAATTTACTTTTGAGAAACATGATATGTACATGTGTGTGTATACACACACACACACACACACACACATATATATATATATATATATATATATATATATATATATATATATATATATATATATATATATATATATATATATATATATATATATACAGTAATACCTTGAGATACGAGTGTCCCAATATACGAGAAATTTGAGATACGAAGAAAATTTCGAGCAAATTTTTGCCCCGAGATACGAGAAATATTTGAGATACGAGGATATGAGACAGTTCCCTATGTGGCCGTTAGGTGGCCGAGTGGCGAGAGGCTGCTCACCAGGACAGCATAGCTTGGTCTTTCTCGTCGGATCTCCGTCGCGTAAAGTTATCTCCGAGCATCGGCAGTAGTTTTGCATTTTTTACATGTTTTTTGCGTTAATCAGTAGAGAATTAAGTGAATAAGCAATGGGTCCAAAGCAAGCGAGTGCAAACAAGGGTAGTGAAAAGAAAAAGCGTATAATGACAATCGAGATGAAGCATGAAATAATAAAAAAATATGAGTGGTGTAAGAGAGACTGGGGTTGGTTGCCAATATGAGAGTACATCAACAATATGTACCATTCTCAAGCAGAAGTATGCTATAAAGAGCACCAAGCCTTCCAAAGGACTAACCATTCTTTCCAAGCTATGTAGTGATATCCATGATGAAATGGAGAGGCTTCTTTTGATATGGATTAAGGAGAAACAGTTGGCGGAAGATTGTGTGACCGAGACCATCATCTGTAAGAAGGCCAGCAGAATCTACAGTGACTGAAAAGGAAAGCAAGCAGCTGAGAGAGGGGACACTTCGACGCCAGCGGAAACCTTCATAGCCAGTCATGGCTGGTTAGATAATTTCAAAAAATGGAATGGGATACACTCGGTTGTAAGGCTTGGGGGAGCAGCAAGTTCCAACTCGAAAGCCGCGGCGTACTTCGTCAAAACCTTTGCCTCAGTTATCGCAGAACAAGGATACATCCCCCAACAAGTGTTCAGCTGCGATGAAACTGGCCTTTTCTGGAAGAAGATACCCAGGAGGACATTCATCACGGCAGAGGAGAAGAGACTACCGGGCCATAAACCCATGAAGGACTGGTTAACTCTAGCCTTGTGTGCCAATGCCAGCGGTGACTGTAAGTTCAAGTCACTGCTGGTGTACCACACGTGCTTTCAAGAGCCAAAGGATCTTGAAAGAAAAACTGCAAGTGATGTGGCGCGCTAATGCTAAGGCTTGGGTTACGCGGCATTTCTTCACAGAATGGGTTAATCTGTACTTTGGTCCGGTAGTTAAAAAAATATTTGGCCGAGAAAAACCTACCAATGAAATGTCTCCTGGTCCTCGACAATACCCCTGGTCACCCTCCTGGTCTCGAAGAGGATATTCTTGATGAGTACAGGTTCATCAAAGTCCTTTATCCCCTGCCCAACACCACGCCACTTCTCCAGCCCATGGACCAACAAGTAATTTCCAACTCTAAAAAACTGTACACGAAGCATTCGTTCAAGAAATGCTTCGATATCACAGACAACACCAATCTCACCCTTCGTGAATTTTGGAAGGAACATTTCACTATCGTCCATTGCTTAAAAATTATTGACGATGCATGGCAGGGAGTCACACGAAGAACTCCTAATTCAGCATGGAAAAAATTGTGGCCAGCTTCCGTCGCAGAGAGGGACTTTGAAGGGTTCGATACGCCAGACCCTGATGACTCCGAACCTATTGTGGTGGATGAAATCGTGTCTCTTGAAATGTCCATGGGGATGGAGGTAGATGAGGCAGACGTGAACGACCTTGTCTAGGAGTATCAGGAAGAGCTTACGACACAGGAATTGATCGAGCTCCAGGAGATGCAACATTCGGAGGTGTTGCAGGAGCTCAGTAGCGAGGAGGAGGTGGAAAACGAGGGCCACCTTTCTATGACGGAAATTAAAGACATGTTAGCGAAGTGGCAGGAGTTTTCTGATTTTATGGAGAAGAGGCACCCGGACAAGTTGGCGTGTGTTCATGCATTAGCCTTTTGTGACGACACTTGCGTACGTCATTTTCATAACATTTTGAAAGGGAGACAAAAGCAAACATCCATAGATAGGTTCCTTTTAAAAAAGCCAGCAAAAAGTGAAGGTGAAAGCGAGTCAAAAAGCGAGGCAAAAAGAACCAAGCCAGAAGAAGAAAAGTAAAAAGAAAATGAAAATGAAAACAAAATTAGAATTAAGTTTAGTGTAACGTAAGATTAACATTCATTTTTAAGTGCGTGTACAGTAAGCTAATTTCATTCAAGTTAAATTTAAAGCTTATATTATGTTACGTAGTGTTACAAAAGTGTAGCGTACCGAATGTGTTGCCATCAAGTGTCTCTCCTCCCCGTTCTCTCTCCCTCCTCCTCCACATACACCGCCATTAGTCGCTACTGTCTGCCTCAAAGGTAAGAACTTCATAATAATGTCACATTTTATTGCAGATCATAACCAGTACATAGGTATTTGTTATTTTGTGAGCGTAGAATGTGA
>NC_090742.1:27376117-27401117 GCF_036898095.1 Palaemon carinicauda
CAGTCAGATTAATTATCTCATCCAGCTTCATATTTTGCTGCTATACAACACTAAAAGGGTTTAAAACCCTTCACGGATAGCTTAATGGATTATTTTTGTAAATCGATTAAATAATTAGCCTCAGCATCCGCTTTTTCATCACCAAAGACTTTACCGTGGGCAGGATTCCGACATATTTAAATAAATCAAAACACACACACACACACACACACACACACACACACATATATATATATATATATATATATATATATATATATATATACTGTATATATATATATATATATATATATATATATATATATATATATATATATATATAGTATATACATATGTGTGTGTGTGCGCATGTGTTTCCTGGGAAAACATAATGTCTGTTCTAACTACATATGTTCATTAGCAATTTCTAGAGGATCGTCCATAACTCTTATTTGTAGTCTCTGCATTTTCATTGAAAATCCTCTTAGTTTTGCTCATATTCATTTTCAGTCCTACATTTCTGCTTTCTCTACTCAAATCTTCTCTCATCTTTTGAATTCCTCCTATGATTCACTAAACAGAACTATGTTATCTGCAAATCTTAAGTTGAGCATATACTGTGTATGTATATATATATATATATAATATATATATATATATATATATATATATATATATATATATATATATATATAGAGAGAGAGAGAGAGAGAGAGAGAGAGAGAGAGAGAGAGAGAGAGAGAGAGAGAGAGAGAGAGGCTAGCAAATTACGTAATTTCCCGAGCTCCCAAACTCACCTGCTTTATATTACATAATTTGATATACAAGAGAATACCTTCGAGCTCTTAGAATAATATGCAAATCCCTGATGATAATATATATGAACACTGAATATTTAAACGTCTCTTTACGTTACACTCAAAACAAAAACTGGGTGATTACTTTACTTTTAACGTGAACTATTCTTAAATCGACCTCTTACTTTGGTTCTAAGTCAAGGGATAAGGGCAATTTACTGAAATAACAATTGGTGATCGAAATAATACACACTTTACAAAAATGTATATATTCTATAAAAATAAAAATTCAACAGTAATACCAAAAACAATTCAATCGAAATTTAAATCTGAACTAGTCTTTAGACTAAGACAAAAGATACTTAAAAAATTTATACAATCACTTGTTTTACTATAAATTGATATTTGTAAATGTTTAATTTTGACAATTAATGAAAAAGTTGACACTTTAACACTATGGTAAATAAACAATTATTACACTTGAATATATGTAACTGTTACTCTTACGTCCTTAGGCTCACACAAGGTTACTGAACGGTTAAGCGAAAATAAGTACACCTCACTGTTTAACCTAATCTCACAGGGCCAGTTACAAAAACCAATTAATTTTTATAATATAACTGCTCGCATATACCCTGCACTTCTTACAACTTAAACCCAAGAAATTTCAATGTTTGAACAAACACTATTCACATTTGAGAGAAAACACTATGCATGTTTGAGAGGAAACATTATGCACGTTGAAGAGGAGATACGTAGTGGCTGGATAGATGCCATTGAGAGGACTGGCGGAAGCACAGATCTTGTGGATCTCTGGTTCCTATGTATTGCTAGGCTATATATATATCATCTTAATTCACTTTAGAAACTTCTAGTAAATCATTCTCATGGCATGGGGGCATGGCTCTACCGGCATCAAGGTTGCCAGCTTGGCATTATGAAAGTAGGGTACTATTGTTGGTTGGCGAGGCAACTCTCTCACCTAACTCCACCCACCTCGTCTCATAACATTAAAAAACAAGAATAAATTTTAGTCATGAACCTTCATGCCTCTTCCAATCATGTAGAAACATGATGCACTCCCTAGCATTTGTGTCATACATACCTTTTAACATGATTACACAAGACTTCGTAACAAAACTATGTGAAATAAAAATTTAAATCTTTAAAATGACATAAATTTACATATACGGAACTGAACGAAAATACAACTAAATGAATGATGGGAGTCCTATGTAATTTACATACATATACTTAATCCTGCAAGAGTGGAACTCACCTTACGAGCTGGCTATACATCTCTTAAATACACATATGCAATACGTGAATAAAAAAATCTGCTCTTATGTAGACCAGCTTCGTAAGAATAGAAACACACACACATATATATATATATATATATATATATATATATATAATGTATATATATAAATATATATATATATATATATATATATATATATATATATATATATATATAATGTATATATATAAATATATATATATATATATATATATATATATATATATATATATATATATATATACATATATATATATATATATATATATATATATATATATATATATATTTCTATCTCACATTTAGATCAAACCCAACACTTCAAATCACAGCAAGGTAACAACTAACCATGTCAGCAGCACATTGCATTGCGTTTGAATGGCCTAGTGTTCGATTCGATGTGTGATTGAAAGTTACTTATATCAAACAAAATCTTACTTGGATTTTCATTTTACACACAAACGCATACATATATATATATATATATATATATATATATATATATATATATATAACAGTATATATATATGCATATACTGTATAGGCTATATATACAGTAAATATATAAAACATATAAGCTATACAATTGTGGTATAAGAAATAACTTCAACAACAGAAATAATGAAACACCTGAGTCGGTACCAAACGTAATGATAAAATTAAAGAAGGCATTAAAGAGCATGAAAAGAGGCAAAGCAGCAGGAGAAGATGGCCTAACAAGTGATATAATAATAGATGGAGGAGATTTCATGGTTATAAAGCTCACTGAACTATACACCAAATGTCTACAAAATGCTCTATACCTACCATTTGGAAAAACTTTATCATTATACTAATTCACAAAAAGGGAGACATAAAAGTGAAAAATTACTGCCCAATAAGTTTACTATCCGTAACATCTAAAATATTTACAAAAATCATATTAGGCCAAATAGATAGACAGCTAGACTAATCAACCGAGTGAGCAGGCAGGCTTTAGAAGTGGGTATTCAACAACTGCCCATGTCTATGTAATTAACCAGCTAAAGGAAAAATCAACAGAGTATGACAAACCACTATGTATGGCATTTATTGACTATGTGAAACCTTTTGATTCTGTCAAAACTTCAGCAGTAGCCCAATTAAAGCTCTTCAAAGACAAGGAATAGATGAATCTTATGTTAGAACACTTGAAGATATCCAAACAGGAAGTACAGCAATCCTAAAACTACACAAAGATAATGAGAAAATTCCGATTGAGAAAGGAGTTAGACAGGGAGACTCCATCTCTGGAAAGTTTTTAAGAATTTAGATAGGAAAAATGTAGGAATTTATATTGATGAGAAATACCTTAAGAACTCAATATTTGTAGGTGGCATAGTTGTGTTTAGTGGGAGGAATTACAAAAGATAATAGAAATTTAAATAGAGAAAGCAGATATGTAGGAGTGAAAATAAATATGAATAAAACTAAGATAATGTTAAATGAAAATGCAGAAAGACAACAAATAAGAATTATGGGCGAAATTCTAGAGATTGTTAATGAATATACAAGGACAGACAGTAAGTGTTTCCTCAAGACACGAGACCAAAATTAAAAGAAGAATAAGCATGGGCTGGAAGGCTTATGGCAATCAAAATGAGATTATGAAAGTTAAAATGCCACTTTCTCTAAATAGAAGAGTATTTAATGAGATGGTCTTACCAGTATTAATTTGTGCATAAGAAACTTGAGAGCCTCGCTAAAGCCTTAGAGCATAAGCTAGTTACAACTCAAAGTGCCATGGAAAGAATAATGATGGGAATAACACAAAGACACAGAAAAAGAGCAACATGGATAAGAGAACAAACTAAATTAGTGGATATTCTAACTGGTAAGAGGGAAAAAATGGAGATTGGCAGGGCATATAATGAGAATGAGAGCAAATAGTTAAATATTAAGAATAACAGAATGGGTCCCTAGAGATTGCAAAAGAAGCAGGGGAAGGATGAGAAGACGATGGATGAACGAACTAATAATCTGCGTGGGTGCGGGCTGCCATAGAAAGACCATAAATAGACGCAACTGGAAGGGCATGTCTGAGGCATTTGTTCTGCAGTGGACTAGTAATGGCCGATGATGATGATAAGGTGCTGGTTATGTATATATATATATATATATATATATATATATATATATATATATATATACATATACATATACATATACATATATATATATATATATATATATATGTATATGTATATATATATGTATATATATATATATATATATATATATATATATATATATATATATATATATATATATATATATATATATATACATATTTCAATTGTATACAGATACGCATGTGGCTCCCAACATCTCAAGATAACACTTAATATTTAAAGCAATATATATGTTTACTTATAAACATATAAATGGGCACACAAGCGCGCGCGCACACGCACACACACACACACACGTACACACACACACACATATATATATATATATATATATATATATATATATATATATATATATATATGTGTGTGTGTGTGTATGTGTGTGTGTGTGTATACACACATGCATATACAAAATTTACAAAATGGTTGTAGACCAAATTTAAGGAGAAATTAAGTTCACCCATACGAAGATCGTATTACTTTGCCAGTTTGATGTAATGCATTATATGAATTTGAAAATAAAGTAGCATTTGGGTATTCAGGCTCTCTATAGCGTTAATACAATACATGAAATGAATAGGTTTGAAACCTAGAGGAGTTAGGAAGAGAGATAAAATATTATTGAAAACAACTCTTACACCAAATACGAATCTAAGAGAAACCTTTGAAGTCAAGACAAGAAAGAGAAACCTCCGAAAGCAATGAAAGAACATTTTTTTTTGGGGGGATGGGGTAAGTTTTTCGAAAGTTAGAATAATTTTGCGTCTTATTTAACAGTATAATTCTTTAAATTTCTTTTCACTCTGATTCTATTTTAAGACTAAAGCGACTGAAGATCATTGTTAGTACATAGCACGCAGCTGCTCAGTGAAGAAATTTAACTTTCCTTTCACGAAAAGGTAAGTCGATGAACCTAACAGGTGTAAAGATATACATTTCTACTGAAGAACTTCGGAATAAAATAGCTCAAAGGATTCTTGTTGTATGTTTATATGATTTTACTCCCCCCAAAAGAGTATTGTTGAAACCAGAAATGCATTTGTCTTGGCCTCACCTTGCAAATGTCTGAAGAAGCATAAGGCCTGGTAAATATTGATTGTCGAATACCCACAGATAATTTTAACAAAGAGTAAGGTAATAGTTTCTATTGGCTTTAAACTGAACTGAATTTAGTTCTGGGCCATGAGGACCTACACTGGGGCCTATGAGACCATTCAACGACTAGGGTTGTGGTGGCCTTCTGGTAACGTCCTTGCCTAGTGATCGTTAAACTGGGGTTAGTCTCTCGCTCAAACTCGTTAGTTCCTTTGGTCAATGCAACCTCACCATCCTAGTGAGCTGAAGAGGGGGGTTTGAGGGGGCCTTTAGGTGTATCTGCCGAGTCATCAGCAGCCATTGCCTAGCGCTCCTTGGTCCTGGCTTCGGTGGGGAAGGGTCTTGGGCGCTGATCATATGCATATATGGTCAGTCTCTAGGACACTGTCCTGCTTGCTGGGGCAATGTCACTGTCGCTTGCTCGATAGGGCAATGTCACTCATGAATGACCTTTGAAGCTTTAAATGTGTAACTGTCGAAAATATTGAGATGGACAGCAAGAACGGAATTGTAGTACAAGGCTATAAGGTAAGTGCAGATAGCTAGGGGGTCGAATTAAGAATGCACCAAAGAGCCTTCAAATAACGCACAAAGAAAAGTTGCAGAACTATGAATGACTGTTAAGGTAAATCTTTATAAAGATTGAATGCAGGTGTAAAGGAAAGGTAAGAAAAAAAAATCATTAAAATTAACTTTCTGCAAAGCAAAGTACACAGAGTTGAAGAAGCAAGTGTAAATAGAATCATGGCAGGTTAAAAACGGAATACATTTCAATTGTCTATCATAGAATCGGTAAATAGTTTGGTAAAAAAGAGAAAAACACTTCCCAAGAATTGCGAGAATGGAGAGAAGAAAAAACAGTGGATCGCTATGATCAAGAAACTGACGTTTAGGACAATATTGGAGAGAGAGAGAGAGAGAGAGAGAGAGAGAGAGAGAGAGAGAGAGAGAGAGAGAGAGAGAGAGAGAGAGAGAGAGAGAGAGAGAGTTAATTAAGAACTTCTTTCAACAGTGGGATCTGACGTTCTTCGACTTCAGTTGAGTTATCATTCAAACTCATCCCCTATAGGATTCTATAGACCTTTTCCTTGATAATGTCCCCAGCCGGAGACAACACACTCAAGTCATACAGTATTTAGAGACGGCATTCTAAAATTTAGTTTTAATAAAAGGTACGAGAATAGGGGTTGCATAATCTTTCTTAAGTCTTAATAAGCTTCTATAAAAATAAACTTCCAAATTTATGAAAATAACATACCTTTATTTTTTAAAAGAATATCCAAAGCCTCTAATTTTAACATGAGTTTATTTTTTTTACTATAAATAAATTTCTCTATGAAAGGACACGGGATATTTAATTACCTGTACCCAAAACTTCATATGACAAAAACGTCATCATTAAAACTAATTAGGCTACTTGGAAAGTTAATCAATCATTTTACAGTTTAATCGGCTAAACTATCATACAGATCTTCTGATAGTCATTCATCAGAGCTAACTTTCGTTATTATAACTCTCTGAAGGAAGTCCCGAAAAATTAATCGATGAGAATTGTAATTCCTTTCTTGATATCAGGAAACGAGGAGGAATTCGAAAGGCCAAATCAAGTTTTGGAACACAATCATCTCACTGCACCATTCAATTATTTGCAGTGATACAGTGATGGAGACAACATAAATCACGTAATAAGTACATAAATATGGTTTTGTGGAATCAGTTCTGATAGATAACTCAGCACAGAAAAAGTTGCAATACGCATATTCCAACTATTTTTTTTTTTTCTACAAGGAGTACAACTAAACTGTAACTAGAACTATTTTGAAAAATAAAAACAAATGAACCCTACACCTTTCGTATTATTTTATGAGCCAGATATATTTTTTTTCATATAATCTCTGATTTTTTCTATTCTTTAAACCTAAATAATCGAGATTATTCAAGGTCGAATTCTGGTGAAGAATTATATGAACAATTGTGGTATAGCAGATGTAAATTATACACTGACAGGCGACACCCAACTTCCGACTGCAATAAGCAAAACGATCCGGTCATTACACATTATGTGTTTTGAGAGTGGAGACGGAAACTTGAGAGAGAGAGAGAGAGAGAGAGAGAGAGAGAGAGAGAGAGAGAGAGAGAGAGAGAGAGAGAGAATTAATAAAGCGAGCGCTGTTATGGTTTAACCGCCATTCACGCGTCAGCCGCCTCCTCGACTACAATGGTAAGTCTCATTTGAAGTTTTAAAACCTTTTCAAAGCCATTTACCTTAGTTTTTCTTATGTTTTATAGTAATGTTCTGTATTTGTCATCTACTTGCTTGAATATGCAAAAATTTTTCTTTAGATGTGTTAATAGTATTTTCCCTACCTTTCTCGATTTTGTTGAACTATGCCGGGCATCCTATATCATTAAAGCTTGCCTGATGTAAAATAGCGGCCCCTTTGTTGTATTCAGCGTAAACGTTTCCCAAGACAGAAAAAATATAGTTATTTAGAGTTTCCATTGTATTCGATTTTATAAATATTTTTTCATTTACCTCCCACAATTACTTCTCAACATAGTGAGAATTAGGATTTCAAGTTACGTACCAAAGTAGACAGGGTTACGTTATTATGCTAAAAGATTAGTATTACCATAAACGTAAAACGATTAGGATGTAATTTAAAGGAATGGCTTTGTTTCAGCCTTTGGCACTCAATTTTTTTTTTTTTTTTTTTTTTTTTTTTTTTTTTTTTTTTTTTTTAGAATACCAACCTGAGATACAGCACACAAGGAAAAATATGCAGTTTTATCACGAATTATATTTATGAAATTTTGTATATAAGTTTTTATTTTATGCTTTAAACTATTGGGAATGATGTAATTGAGAAAAAAAATTAGTTCCATGTGGGAATTGTTTTGTAATAACTTTATGCATAATTGTCACTTTTTCATTTTTACCTCAGCACTTATCCCTTTCCTCAATTAGTAAAAGGCTTTAGGAGAGAGCCGTAAATATAAACAGAAAACTGCCATGAATTTATGGACAGGCAAGTGAAAGAAATTCAAAGATTTATATTTGTGAATAGAAAATAAAAGCAACTCCACAAGACGTATCTTCCACAGCACATATCTTAGAGTTGCAAATGAATAAGAAATCAGGTTAGTAAAAAGTAAAGTCAATCTTTTCTACACATTCCAGATTGCCACTCGCTGCTTTCTCATGGGTGCCGTGGGACTGTGTCTAATGTGGAGTTCCTCAGGGGCCCCAACCTCCTCTTCGACATCCTGCAATGGCAACTGCAGCCGAGGAGGAGGGACTCACAGCTTCAGCACAGGCCCGGACGGGACCATCAGGGGCGTCTGCTCATTCAAAACGGCCGATCATATCGTTATAGTGAGTCATTCTTTGTGATTTTGTACCCGATTTCACGTCCGTGGTTATCGTTTCAAAATTTTCTTGAGAGTTTGTCTGTTTCTCTATATCTGTCATTACCTTTTAGGTGCCAATGTTCTGAGGATTCTTCCAAAGTGTGTTATATCATCTGTGGGCTTCGTTTAAAGGACATTAAATAAAAGCTGTAATTTCTCTTTGTTGTGGCAATTGCCATGTCATTGCAATTCCTTTACCTTTACGTTAGTATCGATTTTTTAAATTTTTGATTATCAATTAATAATTATAAAGTGAATTCATCTCCTATTGATTGAATTAGATTCCTTTCCACCTTAGCTCCACAGTATGCATTTATTCGCTATCATTTCTTCAGATATCAACCGTAATCTTGAAAATACAATTGAAAGAGGGATTCCATGCTTGATAGACTGAGTTTAGTTGGACGTAATTAAATTCTTTAAAAATTCCTTGGATTGTGTAATTACTTCAAACTCATATTGAAGAGATCACGAAGTTCACGTAGATAAATTCTCCTTAGATTAATTTTTGTTTTTCTGTTCTTGGCATCTCGCTGCATCTGTTACCAAAGCTTTACATCAACCTCATCCGTCTCTATTCAGATAAATACTCTTAGGATTTCTTTCTTACTTGACCCAAAGACATTTACGCCAAAATGATCAGCCAAGTGTATCGTATTCTTCCTTTGCAAATAATTCAGAATAATGAGGGATTAATGTGGCCAATACGAAAACCAATAATGACAGATCTTTATCCCCCTAATCGTAAACATCTGCATTGTCTTCTTTTTTAAACATTTCCTATTCAGGAGATCATGCTGAATATATATCATAACCAATGCTAAACCCGGTATGAAGATATCTTAACTTCATCATTAGGATCTGAAATGTCTGTATTGTCTTCTTCTTTATCCATAAATGCTTTGAGGAGATTATCCAGAGAAACTCTGAATTGGAAGAAAATCTATACCTAAGCATCAACAGTTTTTTCTCTTAGCAGACAACTTATTTTGGAACGTCATAGCTAAAAGTGACATCCGGTATCGGCAAATCTTCTTTGTCTTAGCTATAAAACATCTGCATTACCCTTTTACTTCACAAATAACGTTTTCAGAAGATCATTGTTGGGATATTATGACCAAAAGGAAAAGTGTTATTAACGGATCTTTAATTTGTCAATAGGATCTGGCATTGCATTGTTTATTTTCCGGCACAATTGAATTCATGAAATCACTCATGGATGATTATAACCATTGCAAGACCCAGTGTCAATTGAAAATGTTGACTTCTCCGCTATTATCAGAGACATCGGTGCAATGTTCTCTATTTGCAGTTTATTTACTCTCTTCACTTTGTAGCAGAGTCTTGGGTACTAAAGTAGCCTCCGTATAATGGTCTTCCACTGTCTTGAGGGTAGAGTTCTCTTGCTTGAGGGTACATGATTCTATTTTATTCCTCTTCCTTTTTTTTCTTTGACGTTTTTATAGTTTATATATGAAATATTTTATTTCAATGCTGTTACTGTTCCTAAAATATTTGATTTTACTTGCTCATTACTTCTCTTGTAGTTTATTTATATCCTTATTTCCTTTCCTCAAAGGTCTATTTTCCCTGTTGGAGCTATTGGGCTTATAGCATCCTACTTTTCCAACTAGTGTTGTAACTTAGCTAGTAATAATAATAATAATAATAATAATAATAATAATAATAATAATAATAATAATAATAATAATAATAATAAAGTGTTGCGGCTCCCAATATTTTGTCATATCATTAATAATCTTGTGATTAACTGCGTTATTACTAGAATTGAATATTGGCAATCTATATCACAATTTACCTAACGAAATGATTAAGTAATTACAGTATCCAATAAACAGAAGAGCAAGATTAATAAGCGACATTGCACATCAAGATAGGATTATCCCAGCAATAATTGAGCTACATTAGCTGCCTATTAAAAGCTGGAATATTTATTAGGATTTGTGCAAGGACTCATCAAATCTTCAGTGTAGACTTTATTATTATTATTATTATTATTATTATTATTATTATTATTATTATTATTATTATTATTATTATTATAAGCTAAGCTTCAACCTTAGTTGGAAAAGCAAGATGTTATAAGCCCAAGGGCTCCAACAAGGAAAAATAGCCCAGTGAGGAAAGGAAAACGAGGAAATAAATAAACGATATGAGAAATAATGAACAAAATATATTTTGAAAAGAGTAACACCAAGACAAAAATTTCATATATAAATTATAAAAAGACATGTCAGCCTGTTCAACATAAAGACATTTGCTGCAAGTTTGAACTTTTGAAGTTCTACCGATTCAACTACCAGATTAGGAAGATCAGCTACCATGTTATATATATATATATATATATATATATATATATATATATATATATATATATATATATATATATATATATATGTGGTGTAATTTTTCACGAAGTCCGCAAAACACTCATTCACTTGTTTGTGGAGGTCTGTAACATACGATTATTATCGTTGTTGATTTTGTTGTTAATACAAGCCAAGCTACAACCCTGGTCGGAAATTACTATGAAACGATATTCATATAAACTTGAACACTAGGAAAGAATTGAAAAAAAAAAACCCACTGAACTTCTGAAGTTCCACTGATTCCACTACATGATAACAAATATCATTCAACAATCTGGTCACAGCGTGAATAAAACTTCTAAAATAATGTGTAGCATTGTAGTATAAGGTATTCTCTCTTCTAGATATATGAAAATATTTAAGTATAATGAAACTTATTACCCCAGTTCGTTTTACTATTACAAAATTAAAAAAGCCATCGAGAAAAAAAGAATCCTCTCTTCCGACCCATCATTTCGGAATTTGATGGTGTGAGAATGTGGGACCAACTTTAGTGCCATATCGTAACACAACTTTATCCCCATTTCTATGAATTGGTTTTCGAACTACAGACTTCTATTTTAAAATGTAGAAAGTCCCGCTTGCATACAAGACTAACTTTTCCTTTACACTAGAAATCAGCAGGAATCATTAATAACCTAATACATCAGCACCACCTTCTTTCAAATATACATTATATATTTTTGGCTTTATGTTTCCCAATCTTTTCTGTCTCCTAGTCTCTTTGTTATGTTTGGTACTTCCATCCACAAAATTTACAGCAACAATAAAATAGATCTCATGTCAATGAAATATAGGTTGACGTCAGTGTAGACCTCATTGCCAATAAACTCAGTATTTGCATGATCATATGGCCAAGACAAAACCCTTTATTAACAGCATTATGCATCTGTCTGTTGACACCATGATCTCAAATACTCCTACTGTCTTCTTTGCAGATCACTTACTCAGAAGACCGCTTTGGAAATATCATAGCCAACGCAAAACCCGCAAATGACAACGATAAAACTACTCTGGCCGATCTCGAGCGATGCAGAACTGCTGTGGAAGGCAAAGACAACGACGTGAGAAAGCGGTTGGTGGAGGTGAGTCGTAGCAAATGTTTTGGTCAAACTAGTACAGTTGTACTTAAATCTTGGGCTACAGAACTTGACATGAGCTTTTATGCTGTTGTGTTTTAGAGAAATAAATTGTGATATATCTGGTGAAATATTAAGGCATTCCATATTCGTTTTAATTTGATTGGCTTAGCATTAATTATTCTGTATACTAATTGGCTTTCTGCGGTTCTTTTAATCGCAAACGAGTTTTCTGTTGTTTGGATGCCTACCTACCAGTTAGTTTCATTTAGACATTTGTTCATTTTAAAAAAGCTACTGTACTACCACAGTAATACTAATAATATCAATTATAATCCATAAACGCATTTACTTGTGATAGAAAAAATAATTATTCGGTAGCAAATTTGTCATTATCATTCGAGTATGATTAGAACAATAACTCTTCTTATTGAGATGTTTCTTCGATAGAAATTTACCCATTGACTAGGATTTGGATTAGAGTTCTGAGGCACTTACAATTCATCATCTTTAGCCGGACGAAGAACAGTAATTTGTAAGGTCAAAGTCTCTACCACGTAAAATGCCAAACTTTATTGGTACTGTACTGGGAAATAAACCTTAAGGTCAAGTCACACTAGTGCAAGCGTAGATCGGTAAGAAAACGAGCCATTAATTTTTACTCGGGAGGGTTAGGTGTAAAATAAGGATAAATTCATCTATTTACATAAATTGAAACGAATCACCAAATCAATGATTTTATTCATTAATTTCTGTTATCTTTTTATTCCAGATCAGAAGAAATTCTGGGTAACTCGGATTCAGCACATTCGACCTAAAGTTCATTTTTTCTTCCTAGATGAAAATATCAAACCTGGTAGTTACAAATAATATGCCTTTGTTGTTTGGTTTGCTTATATGTATATGTTATAGAGAGAGAGAGAGAGAGAGAGAGAGAGAGAGAGAGAGAGAGAGAGAGAGAGAGAGAGAGAGAGAGAGAGAGAGAGAGAGAGAGAGAGAGAGAGAGATAACACTAGTGTAAAAGCATTAAAATTAAAGTTGTTAATTTCTCTACTTTTGCTATGTAATAAAACCATTGTTATGATAAAAAGGATTTTGTATTAGGTTGTTTTATATCCATTGCTAAGACGAAAAACAGTTATGGTTTTTTTTTATTGACGGTTTAATTAAATAAATAAATCGAGAGTATACCTAACAAAATTATTCAATAAAGTTGCTGTAAACCGACTGAATTGCACGGATCAATAAAACGCCGATCTCTGCTAATCTAGTATATTCTTCTAACCATTTATCAAGAGTTAATATTTAAAAAAAATGAAATGAATGGCACCTATACCTTCCCTTTTAATGGAATTCGTTGTGAAACTGGTCATATAAGGCATGCATTACTAGTTTCATCTTTGATTTATTTAAAACAACTCTCGCATCGTAGACAAACTTAATAAGGAAAGCCAAACCTTGACAAACAAACAGAAGTCACTACACGGATCAAAATAAGGTGAATGTCATGATGACTTCTTATATAGGTCAGTTGGGTTACACTTGTTAAGCTTCGTCTTTTGAGAAAATCATATTAATTTGTACCTCAGGTAGACTTAAGTAACAGCAAGCTTGTATGATAGTGCAAGTTATCACAACTTGAATGTATTATTTTGTAATACAAATAATTAGTTTATATAAGAATACGAAGTGGAGAAAGATAAAAAGGAAAGACAGATATGGACGCGAGAGGAAATCCATGACAAGGACATTTGAGACCAAATATAAGGAGTCCTATTATTAATCTCAAAGAGAAAAAAGTGTTAGTCATCGCAATTCAAATGGAAATGGCAAGAGCCTTCTATAAAGAAAATAACTTTCCTAGAACTGTGCTTGCCGAAATATATTTTTTTTTTTTTAATCTTAGTTTCTCTACGTTCACTCTTAGATAAACGTAACGTTTATGAATATAACGTAAAATTTCAAATTTAGAAAGACCAGTTATATATCTTTACGGGAAACAAAACTGTGCTAAGTCTCATCACGATAGCTCATTCAATTATCTAAATGTAACTTTGGTCATTTGATGATGAATTCACGAAAAAACCGCCTTATTGGGCAGTACAACCTACATTCGAACACCGTGTAATTAAACAGTAATTTTGAAACGTTATGCATGAGGAAAATAAAATGATAAAGTGTAAATGTAACTTGGACGACACTCTAAAAATTCAGGGAACTAAAACAAGGACAATGACACCATGTAGAGAATAATGCTGTTTTTGGAGGAAAAGGAAACAAACAACGGTCCCCAAGAACGCCATAGTTAAAGACTGAAAACAATGCCAGCGCCGAAAATTTGCATAAACTTAAGTTTAACGTTGTTGCTTGAGAAATATGAAAATTAGCCGCAATAGGAAGATGAAGGTTGGCTTGGCACCAGTAGTGAGATGAAGGCTTCCTTAGCAGCAGGAGGAAAATAAAGGTTGGTCTAGCTCTAGACCGAGTTGGATGGTAAAGGTTGACTTGCCACCAATAGGATGATGAGGGTTTGATAGGCACTTAGCACCAATAGAGAGATGAAGGCTGTCTTGGCCCCAATAGAAAAATTAAACTGGGCCAAGCACGAATTTGATAGTAAAGGTTGGCTTAGCATCAATCAAAAGATGAACGTGGCACCAATAAGAAGATTAAGGTTGGCTTGACACTTAGCACCAATAGAAAGATGAAGGCTGTCTTGTCACCAATAGGAAGATGAAGGGAGGTTTTGCATCATTAGTAAGATAAAAGCTGGTGATAAAATTATAGAACAACATGGAACTATATTTCCCATTGAAAAAAAAACTTTTCCTACAATAAATTTTGTACTTTCAACGTACTTGATCTTTATTTCTACCGAAAATCAACCATTCTCCCGTCAACACGCACCCTCCCCTTCCCGACGGACACAGATGGGAACCTGGGACTTTGAATGAGTGGAAACTGGAAAAACGTGATTATTTAACACTTTCGAGACTAGAAGAAGCCCACAGAACCTAACGAACCCACCAAACAAAAACTAGTAGTTCCCAGGTCACACTCCTGGCCCCCATTCCCAGGTCACAGACGTAATCAGGGGCCAAGCCCCCAGACCTCCATTCCCAGGTCACAGACCTAGCCAGGGTCAAGCCCCTCGGACCCGCCTACCCAGGTCACAAACTCTAAACTAAATGATAAATAATTCCTTACCTTATGATTAGCACCTATGCCTATGTTTTGGCAGTCTTCACAGTCGAGTTACAATAAAAAAAAAAAAGTGTTGGTTTTCCCAAAAAGATAACTCAAAATTGCACTTCAGACACTACGAACAAGAGCGGATACCAGTGGTTTGTAAAAAGTAAATAAAAGTGAAATAAATATTACAGGGGATCAGGATGCCAATGTTTTGTGTAATTTTTCATAGATTTGTTATGCACCCAAAAGAATAATGTATAAAGAAAAAAGGATAGTTTCAACATTACTTATTGATTCGTTAGTGAATTTTCCCCCATTATCGTACGATATATTAGAGTATATCTTAATACCTACTTATTTGGGACGGATATAAAGTCCATTTTCGATGAAAACGGGAGTCTTTCTAAATAAAACTGTATTCATTTATTAGTAGAACATTTTACGTGTTTTTTCATAGTACTACCAAGCTGGATGGTACTAATAATAGGATGAAGAGTGCCTTGGCACCAAAAAGAAGATGAAGGATGGCTTGGCACTTTGCACCAATAGGAAGATGGGGGCTGTCTTTGCACCAATAGGGAGATGACGGTTGGCTTGACACCAATAGGAAGATAAAGGTTGGCTTGTCACCAATAGCAAGATGAAGGTTGGCTTGGCACCAATAGGAAGATGAAAGTTGGCTTGGCACCAATAGCAAGATGAAAGTTGGCTTGTCACCAATAGCAAGATGAAGGTTGGCTTGTCACCAATAGCAAGATGAAGGTTGGCTTGTCACCAATAGCAAGATGAAGGTTGGCTTGTCACCAATAGTAAGATGAAGGTTGGTTCGGCACCAATAGCAAGACGAAGGTTGGCTTGTCACCAATAGCAAGACGAAGGTTGGCTTGGCACCAATAGCAAGACGAAGGTTGGCTTGGCACCAATAGCAAGATGAAAGTTGGCTTGACACTTACCTCTAATAGGAAGCTGAAGGCTGTCTTGGTAGCAATAGGAAGACGAAGGATGGCTTGGGCACTTGGCACCAATAGGAGATGGAGGCTGTCTTTACACCAATTGAAAATATAAAGGATGGCTTGGTACTTTACACCAATAGGAGATGAAGGCTGTCTTTGCACCAATAGGAAGACGATGGATGGCTTGGCATTTTGTACCAATAGGAAGATGGAGGCGGTTTTTGCACCAATAGGAAGTTGAAGGATGGCTTGGCACTTTGTACCAATAGGAGATGAAGGCTGTCTTTGCACCCATAGAAATATGAAGGATGACTTGGCACTTTGCACCAATAGGAGATGAAGGATGATTTGGCACTTTGCACCAATAGGAGATGAAGGATGATTTGGCACTTTGCACCAATAGGAAGATGAAGGATGTCTTTGCACTTTGCAGCAATAGGAAGATGGAGGCTGTTTTTGCACCAATAGAAAGATGAAGGCTGTCTTTGCACTAATAGGAAGATGAAAGATGGCTTGGCACTTTGCCCCAATAGGAAGATGGAGGCTGTCTTTGCATCAATAGAAAGATGAAGGATGGCTTTGCACTTTGTACCAATAGGAAGATTGGGGCTGTCTTTGCACCAATAGAAATATTAAGGATAACTTGGCACTTTGAACCAATAGGAGATGAAGGCTGCCTTTGCACTAATAGGAAGTTGAAGGATGGCTTGGCACTTTGCACCAATGGGAAGATGACGGCGATCTTTGCACCAATAGGAAGATGAAGGATGACTTTGCACTTTGCACCAATAGGAAGATGAAGGATGGTTTTGCACTTTGCAGCAATAGGAAGATGGAGGCTGTTTTTGCACCAATAGAAAGATGAAGGCTGTCTTTGCACTAATAGGAAGATGAAAGATGGCTTGGCACTTTGCCCCAATAGGAAGATGGAGGCTGTCTTTGCATCAATAGAAAGATGAAGGATGGCTTTGCACTTTGTACCAATAGGAAGATGGGGGCTGTCTTTGCACCAATAGAAATATTAAGGATAACTTGGCACTTTGAACCAATAGGAGATGAAGGCTGTCTTTGCACTAATAGGAAGATGAAGGATGGCTTGGCACTTTGCACCAATGGGAAGATGAAGGCGATCTTTGCACCAATAGGAAGATGAAGGATGGCTTTGCACTTTGCAGCAATAGGAAGATGGAGGCTGCCGTTGCACTAATACGAAAATGAAAGTTAGCTTGGCACCTGCCTCTAATAGGAAGATGAAGGTTGGCTTGGGACCTGCCTCCAATGGGAAGATGAAGGTTGGCTTGGCCTTCCTCTAATAGGAAGATGACGACTGTCTTGGCACCTGCCTCTAATAGGAAGATGAAGGCTGTCTTGGCACCTGCCTCTGATAGGAAGATGAAGGTCGGCTTGGCACCTGGCACCAATAGGAAGATGAAGGTTGGCTTGGAACCAGTAGGAAGATGAAAGTTGGCTTGGAACCAATAGTAAGATGAAAGTTGGTTTGGCACCTGGCACCAATAGGAAGATTATGGTTGGCTTGGCACCTGGCAATTGGCACCAATAGGAAGATGAAGGCTGCCTTGGCACCAATAGGAAAACGAAGGGTGGCCTAGCACGAATTGGATGGTAAAGGCTGGATTGGCACCAATAAGAAAATGAAGGTTGGCTTGGCACCCATTGGAAGATTAAGGTTGGCTTGACACTTGGCACCAATAGGAAGATGAAGGCTGTCTTGGCACCAATAGGAAAATGAAGGTTGGCATGGCACGAATTGGATGGTAAAGGTTGGCTTGGCACCAATAAGAAAATGAAGGTTGGCTTGGCACCTATAGAAAGATTAAGGTTGGCTTGACACTTGGCACCAATAAGAAGATGAAGGCTGTCTTGGCACCAATAGGAAAATGAAGGTTGGCCTAATACGAGTTGGACTGTAAAGATTGGCTTGGCACCAAAAGGATGAGATTTGGCTTGGCATCCATAGGATTTTTCATAATTCTGACCATCCTTTACATTCACATTCTCCCGGACAGTTCCATTCTGGCATTATAACAAGTAAGGCTGGTTCTCCAGTTGGGACATCTGATCATGCCTTGATTTCATTTTAAGTGAAGACTGAGCAGCCTGTCCCTGATGTATCATACTCATGTAAGATTTATATGAAATCTCAAGCCGACAGGAATTTAGATTTTGAGTGATGTTTTAGGCTTGAATTAGTCAAAATTGTATAGTAGTGTTGACCCTGTTGTCCCTTTGAATGACAAGCTAAGATACCGAGTGAAGGACAAACCCTGGTTCAATGGCGATTGTAGACGTGCTTATTTTGAGAAGCAGGAGGCCTATCATCTTTGGAAGGGTGTTACAGATACAGATCAGATATGACTTGTAATAACTATACTCAGCATAGAGCTTTTGCTCGAGTTTATGCTTCAACGGAAAAGGAATAAAATTTAACAATAACAGATACCATTTCTGGTACAACCCAGGAACATAAGTGGTGGACTACCCTTAAATGTGCACTCTTGGGTGTAGATGCAACAGTTCCTCTTTTACTTAAACCCGATGGCTCTGTCACTCAGTCCAAAGAAAAAGGCAACCCCTTTGGCTGATATGTTTGACAGTAAACAGTGTAATGAGAAACTTGACTTTCCTCATTCTTGTTTTCCTGAGGCTAAACTAAGTAGTCTAGCTTTCTGATCTCATGAAATTAAAGCTCTCTTCATGGACCTTGATGCTTATGGAGGTGTAGACGCAAATGGTATTTTTCATTTTTTTTTTTTATAAAGACTGCAGATTTCTTAGCTCCAAAGTTATCTGTTATTTTGCACAAGTTAGCAAGAAGAATAGCTTTTAGCACTTGTTGGAGACTTGGCAATGTTACTCCTCTTATTAAATGTGTTTCTGGTAGCTCAAGTCCCACTGATTACCGCCCAATTTCCATAACTCCCATATTATCTAAAGTCTTTTGGCAAAACGTCTTAATAGGTTTGCCGAAGGTAATCACCTGTTCCCTAGTTTGCAATTTGGTTTTCGTAAAGGCCTTGGAGCATGTGATGCCCTCACAATCTCCAATGCTGTACAGAAATCCCTTGATTGTGGTCAGGAAGTTCTTATGACTGCCCTTGATTTTAGTGCTGCCTTTGACCATGTTAATCACAAAGCCCTTGTTTTCAAAATAAAAAAGTTGGGAGTGGGTGGTTGGTTTCACAGCAACATTACTAAATTTTTAAGTAATGGATCGCAAAGAGTTATTGTAAATGGGCACCATAGTGAGTATAGGAATGGGATATCTAGTATTCCTCAGGGTAGTATTCTTGGTCCATTACTTTTCATACCATATATACATGACATGTGGTTTGGCCTAGAAAACAAGCTTGTTGCATATGCAGATGATGCTACTCTCTTTGCATCAATTCCATCTCCTGAATGTAGATCTGGGGTTGCCGAATCCCTTAATAGAGATCTAGCTAAAATTAGTGCATTGTGCAAATTATGGGGTATGAAGTTGAATCCTAACAAAACTCTATTGTAAGTAGGTCAAGGACAGTGGCTCCTCACCATCCAGATCTCAGCATTGATTTTGTTTCTTTAACTTTGTATGTCTCTTAAAATTTTAGGTGTGATTCCGACAGCAAATTTACTTTAGAGAAACACATTAGGTCTGTCTTCTTCAATTGCACAAGAAATTGGCTTATTGAGAAAGTCTCTAAGATTTTCGGTGATCAATCTATTCTTTCATTCTCCCTAGTTTCGAGTATTGTCCTCCTGTCTGGTGTTCAGCCGCTGATTCTCATCTTAATTTGTTGGACAGGAACTTCCGGTCTGTTAAATTTCTTATTCCTGATCTAGATATTAATCTTTGGTACCGCTGTTCAATTAGTTCATTATGCATGTTGCATAAGATTTTTCATAATTCTGATCATCCTTTACATTCAGATCTTTTCGGATAATTCCATCCTGTTCGTAATACTAGGCATGCAGTTAATTCTAATAGCCAGGCCCTCTCCATCATGAGGCTCAATACTACACAGTATTCTAGAAGTTTTATTCCAACTGTGACCAAGTTGTGGAAGGATCTTCCTACTCGGGTAGTTGAATCGGTAGAACCTCAAAAGTTCAAACTTGTAGCAAATGTTTTTAAGTTGAACAGGATGACAAAAGTCTTTTATAGTTTATATATGACATATCTGTTTTGTTGTTGATGTTACTGTTTTTAAAATATTTCACTGTTAATTTTTTTCATATGGTTTATTTTTTCCATATTTCCTTTCCACACTGGGCTATTTTTCCCTTGGGCTTAGAGCATCTTGTTTTTCCAAATTGGGTTGTAGCTTAGCTAATAATAATAATAATAATAATAATAATAAAGGATGTTTTGGCACCAATAGGAAGACGAAGTTTGGGCTATCACCAATGTGAAGCTGAAGGCTGGCTTGGCACCAATAGGTAAATGAGAATTGGCCAGGTACTAATAGGAAGGTGAAGACATGCCTGACACAAGCATCTGAATGAAGGCTATCTTGCAGATATGGCAATAACCAAGGGAAGGATGAATGATGTAGTCTCTCAAAAATAAGATGTAATTGAATGAAAATGGTTGAATTCTGCTAGTTCATGGTTCTTTGGAGAAACGCTTAGAAAACGCTGCAATCTGAATCTTCAACTAAATCCTACAAAAAAGGGGCCATAGCTTAATAGAGCAATCGACTTCAGTGCATGAATGTTAGCAATTTCAGAGTAAATCATATGACCAAGCTGTAAAAAAAAAAAAGAAAAAAAAAAAGAAGAAAAAAACAGCGTGGTAAACACCCTAAAACATTAAAATAGTAGGCTACCACCTACAAACATTCCAATTCTGGTTCAACAAAACATCGTATTCTATCTTGAAACTTATAACTATAAAAAAAACATTGGCAGCTTATTTCTCGACCTTGACCTTTGACCTTATGTATTAATTGGCGAGGATTTTCATGTATTCATATATGAAATAAGTTTGAAGTCTCTGTGACAACGATGTATACACTTGTGGCTGATTACGTGAATTGGACATTTTGCCTGATCGTGACCTTTGACCTTGACCTTCCAAAATTTAATCCTTTCCATCTTTTTACAAAACGGTTAATCCCTGCAAGTTTCATTGCTCTACGATTAAAATTATGGTCAGGAAGCTATTCACAAATAAATACGCACACACACTAAACAGAGGGTAAAACATAACATCCTTTGAACTTCGTTGACGGAGGTAGTGAATTGGGAAACAAAACTTTTACATTCATTTACAAATACAGAAACCCCGAATGCACTTTCTTGAATTACGATGACTTAATGATAAAAAGCTTTATGAAACATCTGGGAAATACACAAGTGACAAAATACGTATTAATCAGGCCTCCAATACGAAATTGAATAAAAATGGAAACTGCAATCACCATCAAAGCGCCAACTACACATCTACCCTATCCATACAAAATTAAAACAAACAATCTTAACACCTTAAACTTCTCAAATCCGCAGAGCACTGGTATGCTATATGGGTTGAGGAATTCATAATGGAGATCGGAAACTAATGAAGGTATGGCAATATCGAAACTAAAACAATCAACATTTTTTTTTGTCTACTGTTTAGACATCACGTACCTCACATCATGCTGCATCCTCAACATGCGCTACTTCGTTTTGATTCCTTGCACAGGTATTAAATTGAATCATGAGGTCCAAAGTCATTCGGTCGTGTTGAATGTGTTGTTGAATCCATTTCTAGTTAAATACTGACTGTCTTTCATCTTAGAATTTCCATGTCTATCCTCACAAGTGAAAGGTAAACACTCTGTAATGACGGCAGTTCGACAATTTGTAAAGTATTTAACAGTATTAAATAGTCAGTTACAGACTGTGGACAATGTTGTATAATGAAGCGTTAATTTTGTACGATGACTTGTCAAGTGCTAGAGTTTTCAAAACATGCCCATAATTACAATGTGCAAGAGACCAAAGCTAAATAAATGGTGTAGGGAAATGCTTGTTTAAAATGAAGTTTTAGGGGAAGCCATCCGATGTCACTCAATAAACTACGTAAACTGACACTTTCTTGTCCTCAGTCCCGATTCTCAACGGGAAGAGAAAGATTTATATTGTAAACAAGCCACCGAAATCAGCCACCCTTTCTTCTTCTCTTAAATGAAAAACCATAAATGGACACCATTCGAGAATAAACACAAGCACAGTGCTTCTGCTTTTAAGAGGATGCTGGACCAATTGGACTCTGCTTTTCTGTAAGTTTACTGGTATTATGTAAACGCAGACTCTAGATTCAATGACAACTGGACAATATTTCAGAAAAACTGATATTGACTTTCACTGCGTAATCAGTTCGGACGTTGATCAGTAATGAGTTGAAGGCTGTTACAGCGAAACGTACCGAGGCAGAGGTAGCCTACTTGGATCTTGGTCCTAAGCAGTGGAGCAAACGATGGTGGGGCCAGGTCACTCGATATAGTTCTTCAAGGGGGAAATAGACTCCCTTAGCGAATTATTATTATTATTATTATTATTATTATTATTATTATTATTATTATTAGCTAAGCTACAGCCCTGGTTGGAAAAGCAGAATGCTACAAGCCTTATGGCTACAACAAGGAAAGTAGCCCAGTGAGGAAAGGAAATTAGGGATTACAAATAAAATATATACATTAAATAGTTTAAAAAAAATATGAACAATATTAAGATCAGTAATGACGTTAAAATAGATCAGTCATATATTAACTATAAAGCGATACATATGTCAACCTCCTCAATAGAAAAGCATTCGGAAAAAGTTATACTTAATAAGTTCCACTGATCCAACTGCCCGATTGCAAAGATAATTCCACAATCTGGTCACACTTGGAATAAAACTTATGGAATACTACAATTATTCTTCACAAAGAAGAATTGGAGTTTACTCTCGAGGTAAACTTTGATCGGGGAGAAAAATAAAAACTCCACTTTCAGAATAATCTTTTGTTATTTATCTTAAAATATGATGATTTTCTTTACACAACATATTGGTAGAAACATGATGTATTTCAGAGAAAGCAAACATAAATCAACAAGAAATGAATGAAGCCACAATCTCATATGATATTCAAATACCATGTAATATATCTCTCTATTTTCTAACAAGTAATCAGGCGTTATTACAAAATGACGGATGATGGGTAAGTCAATTTTTAAGGGTATGGATGGTCTCACTACAGCTGTTTACCTAGTCAAATTTAAGACGGTGTCAAACGAGCAAGTCTACTGGCACCTTTACAAAGCATTTTACTGTGAAATATTACTTAAGGTAACCACTATTCTCCTGTATTCAGGCCAAGTTTAGCTCAGTCAAGTACGAACGCGCATGAGTTTGACTTTGCCACTAAGACGGACCACTCTTTACAAGGTTGGCAGAAAGGTGTTTTACAAAGATGCCAGTAGAAGTGCACGAGCGATGTCGCCTCTAATCACACCACAGTTGTACAGTGCTAGGTAAAGGTATGACAAAACTGAAGATGGCGGGACGCTGCGTGATGGACCAAATGGAGTTCTCGACCGTCAACCAGCAGGCGGTCGACGCAGCCGCGGAACCCAGTATGAAAGGCAGGCCCTAGGTGAGGGGGTAGCGCCCTTTGGCCTCCTGCAGAGTAAAGGGGAAAAAAGTCCTTGAAATATCATTCTTACTTTGTTACTATTTGTTTTATTCTACTTCACAGGTGCATTTTCTAATCTGTAGAAGATTGCTTTACTTGGTGGGAACTCCAATTGCTTGTCTCAAAACAATGGAAATTATAATAACTTAATTAGGATAATAATGATGATACAGTAATAACACCTACTTGTGAAATGGCCATCAAATATCTCAAAGCCATTGAAGGAACTGGTTCGGTGACTCGTCAAGCTTCCCTACATTAACTTGAAATAGTTTATTTCAGGAGAGAGAGAGAGAGAGAGAGAGAGAGAGAGAGAGAGAGAGAGAGAGAGAGAGAGAGAGACTCGAGGGTTACCTATCCACAGATTACCATCCGTGTGCAGAGTGGATGGACCTCGTGGAGCTCGACCTCGAACTGGCCGATGATTGTCCACCTTCAGGAGAACTCTTCTCCACCTCCTGGTGACCCTCACCACGTGCCAAGAGCCGTCGTTGACTCCCGTCTGCACCAATAAAAAGAAAATGGATTGACGTATTTGGGTATGAAAACTTGTGCATGAAGTAACACTGTCACGGACGAAGAAATTATTTGGTCATGTAATGTATTAGGAAATTATCTTGGTAGAGATTCTAACCTGAAAATATACACGGCATAAAGATAATACGCATATACTATTACAAATGCTTGTCAAAGATATAAAACCGGGAGTTAATAATAATAATAATAATAATAATAATAATAATAATCAGAGATTTCACATTTCCGTGAATGAAAATTGTCAAAATTTTACTGTAGTCTACGGACCAAGCTTTTCCTTTTTCATATGTTGACCGTTGGTGAATCCACTTTAATATAATACCAATAATAACCAGAATCGCGATCTTAATCCGGATCAGCTACAATTTTTTTTTTTTTGTAGCATAATACATATCCGTTTTTAAAATTTGGAGAAAATCTGGCAAGAAGTTGTGAAGTCATTATCCTAAT
>NC_090742.1:27406117-27418617 GCF_036898095.1 Palaemon carinicauda
TTGCAGATACTAACCTCAATGAAAATTATTAAGTATGGAAGATTATTGTTGTCAAAGGAAGCTACAACTAAAACAACATTAGTGGGGACAAAATTGATAGTAGTGATAAAAACGTTTTTATTAACAGTTAAAAAAATCTGCACTAACATTACTCGCAGTAACGATAAAAATGGTGCTGGTAGTGGTTTACAAAGCATTAATAATGATTACACCAGAGATGTTGAGGACGAAGAAGATGTCGCCATTGCTTGCAAACATTTTTTCAATATGGAGAATCTGGTACTGCTTCTATCATTATCCTCATTATTATTATTATTATTATTATTATTATTATTATTCGAATCACTCTCCACCTCTCTGTCTGTCTATCCGTCTCTTAATATGATAAATCCTGTTTCAACGCATATATGTTTTACATTGTTTGCAAACAGCGACATGAAAGGGGCGTTTGTAAACTGCGACATGAAAGGAGCGTTTACAAACTATGACATGAATGGGGCGTCTACAAACTACGACAGGAGAGGGGTGTCTACACACTACGACAAGAGAGGGGCGTCTACACACTACGACAGGAGAGGGGCGTCTACAAACTGTAACATGAAAGGACGTCTACAAACAGCGACGGAAAGGGGCGTCTATAAACTACGACATGAGAGGGCATGTGCAAACTGCCACACAAGAAAGTCATCTACAATCAGCGATATAAAAGGAGCGTCTGCAAACTGACATGAAAATGGTCTCTACAAACCGGGATATAAAAAGGGACGTATACAAACTGCGACATGGAAGGGGCATCTACAAACTGTGACATGAAAGGGGCATCCGTAACATGAGAGGGGCATCTACAAACTGCGACACAAAAGGAGTGTTTACATACTGTGGCATGAGCAGAGTGTCTACAATCTGCGACATAAAAGGGAAGTCTCCAAACTGTGGCATGAAAGGGGCGTCTACAAACTGCAACATAAAAGGGACACCTCCAAACTGTAGTATGAAAGGGGCGTCTCCAAACTGCGACATAAGAGGGACGTCTTCAAACTGTGACGTGAAAGGAGTGTCTACAAACTGTGGCATAAAAGGGGCGTCTACAAACTGTGATGTGAAAGGAGCGTCTACAAACTGTGACATGAAAGGAGCGTCTGCAAACTGTGACATGAAAGGAGTGCAAACTCTGTCATGAAAGGAGTGTCTACAAACTCTGGCATAAAAGGGGCGTCTAAAATGTGACATGAAAGGAGTGCAAACTCCGTCATGAAAGGTGTGTCTACAAACTCTGGCATAAAAGGAGCATCTACAAACTGTGACATGAAAGGAGCGTCTGCAAACTGTGACATGAAAGAAGCGTCTACAAACTGTGACATGAAAGGAGTGCAAACTCCCTCATGAAAGGAGTGTCTACAAACTCTGGCATAAAAGGGGCGTCTAAAATGTGACATGAAAGGAGTGCAAACTCTGTCATGAAAGGAGTGTCTACAAACTCTGGCATAAAAGGGGCGTCTACAAGCTGTGGCATGAAAGGAGCGACTACAAACTGTGACATGAAAGAAGCATCTACAAACTGTGACATGAAAGGAGTGCAAACTCCGTCATGAAAGGAGTGTCTACAAACTGTGACATAAAAGGGGCGTCTACAAACTGTGACATGAAAGGAGCGTCTACAAACTGTGACATGAAAGGAGCATCTACAAACTGTGACATGAAATTAGAGCCTACAAACTGTGACATGAAAGGAGTGCAAACTCCGTCATGAAAGGAATGTCTACAAACTCTGACATAAAAGGGGCATCTCCAAACTGTGACATGAAAGGAGCGTCTGCAAATTGTGGCATGAAAAGAGCGTCTGCAAACTGTGGCATGAAAGGAGCGTCTGCAAACTAACATGAAAGGGACGTCTACAAAGTGTGACATGAAAGGGTACTCTGCAAACTGCGACACGAAAGGGGCGTCTACAAACTGTGGCATGAAAGGAGCGTCTGCAAACTGTGGCATGAAAGGAGCGTCTGCAAACTAACATGAAAGGAACGTCTACAAAGTGTGACATGAAAGGGGACTCTTCAAACTGCGACACGAAAGGGGCATCTACAAACTACGACAGGAAAGGGGCGTCTCCAAAAGGTGACAGGAAAGGGGCGTCTACAAACTGTGACATGAAAGGAGACTACAAACTGCGACACGAAAGGGGCTTTCTGCAAATTGTGACATGAAAGAGGCGTCTACAAACTACGACATAAACGGGGCGTCTACAAACTGCGACACGAAAGGAACGTCTGCAAACTGTGACATGAAAGAGGAGTCTACAAACTGCAACACCTTTCCGTACCTCTCTTTTTTAAAATCCAAATCGGCCTCTTCCGCCATTTGGTTTAATAACTGGTGTTCCACTTCGTCGTAGTTGAGGTAGTCGTAATCAGGGTGGCTCCATGGAACGAACATTTCGCTTTTGTTGAAACTGCAATAGCCAGGTCGTTAGTGTTAAATACTCCCGTTAAAAGTTAATGACCTTGTTAACTACAATGATCTGGTTATTGAAATGAAATGCTAATTTATTTCTTCAGGTTATGCTGATTTCACTTGATCATTATAAGGGAAGAATAAATATTTTAAATTTTAATCATTATAATGAATAAATATTAAATTTTTCTATAAGTCTTATAAGTCAGTGTTAAAACTGTTTAGCGTTATCATGTTCTCTAATGACCCAACGATCATCATAAATGTTTTTCTTTAATTCAAGGTCTCTTTATTTACTCGTCCCAATAACAAACTAGCTTTTCTTGAGCCCACTTTGAATATTTTTTCTCTGAATGGAAAAATCTACTTATAGTACGCAGAACAAAGATTCAACTTATGAGAAATCTTCTTAAAGACAAAATAACTTAGCGCTTGTGTTATTTTAAACCAACCTTAAAAGAAATTGTCCCGGGTACAACACAGACGTCGATCCATCGAATTGTATGGGTTGGTCCAAATCTATATGCATTAAGGCTGTGGATGAAAGACGAAAAGGGGAACATACAATTAGATTTCAACTTTTATTTTTTTTTATTTTTTTTTTTTTTTTAGCAAATTTCATACCGTATCGGATATCTTTGAGAACTTGTACTGTAACCAAATGGCAATTTAAAGATATACTTTATTTTCATATATTTTTCCTTCATTCATAGAACTCAATTTTTTCTTACAGTCAGTTTTATATGGTTTTTGTAATCAGATTCTGCGCTAACTACACTTTTTTGTAAGTCTTTAAATATTTCATGCGTAGAATATTTTCCGTAATCAGCCATTTGTAGAAAACATAAAAAAATTCTTAGCATAATTTCTTCTATAACTCCAGATTTTCTTTTTCATAATTATAGCAAAAGAAAGAAGATAATAAGATACACTTCCTAAAATCATTATATTCAGATTTTGAATTTTAAGTCGATAATGTTAGAAAATAACTTTGATAAGGATAATAGATATCAAACGTAAGAAAAACTCACAAATTTACTTTGTTGTTATGATGAAATTATTTTAGCTACCAGTGATGATGGTCTTTCCTACTTGGTTACTTAGATTTTATATTCAAAGCAGAAAATTATGAAAATCGCGTAACTTTAGTCCTAACTAACTTAAAAAGAAAAAAAAGAAAAATTATACTAAAATACTGTCATTTCTCCTGACATATTTCTCATACTATGTTTCTTTTACCAGCATTCATATGCAGTCAGAGGAGAATCAACTATAAGAAGACGGGGATAAAATTAGAAGGAAAGTGGTAACACTGGGAAAGTAATGACGGAATCCTCATCGCAAATGATGGAGAACTTTTGACAAAAAGATGTCAAATATCAGTTTAATATTATTTTTTTTTCCGAATGTTCGTCCCCAGAGATTGAGTTTTAAAATCGAACGATTTGTTGCAAAAAATTTTTGAGTTTCAAAATGAAAATCTTTTTAATGAAAGTACTTTAGCTACATTCGGGTATCAAAAACCCGCTTACTTATTTATTTTTTCTTAACAAAATATACTATAATTCAATTTGAGTTTTCTTTACTTTTTCATCAAGTTTTGGGTCACATGGAATTATTAATAAGAAAAGATTTAACGTGGAAATGAGCGTGTTTACTAAAGGCGAGTATTTCGTTGCATTCTGGGTTAAACCTTATTGATATGTTATTCTTTAGGACCGAGGATAAGGTAAAGGAATCAAATGGAACTGTTACATCAGCCTACGAATATGATGAGTTACTGATTTCATGTTTCTTTTCTAAAAAAATCTTTAGTCCATTGATTTTGTATTTATTTTTTTCTTACCGTTTTGATACCATTTAAAGACAATCAGAAAAGATGAAACCAAACTGGTAAGTCGGGATAGTAGACAAAATGATCTAATGATACGATTATTAAAAGAATTACATTTCCCAGTATTTAACGATTGGTACACATCATTCATATTATTCTATACAAATTTAAAGGTATATTAATTTGGAATGTCAATATTTCAAGTTCTTCATAATCTAAATAGGTTCCTTATGAGAGAAGAGACCCATATACTATATACAAAACCTCTGGGGTTAGAATAAAAATAAAACAAATGAATTAAAAATTAAAATCTTAAGCCTAACCAAAATCCTTGATCTTACCTTGGTCGCACAGACGACCAATGAACATGAAGGAACATTTGCAATAGAAATCGTTCAGAAGAGGCACACAGATTGCCGCATTGAAGCATGGATTCGGAAGACATGGTGGACCGCGGTATCTGGAGACGCCCCTCTGTTCGGTAGCAGCCTCCAGCAGACGGTCGTAAACGACGCCGTTGACCAGAAGGCGCTGCAGGGCTCCGTCTAGCCCGACTAAGATACCCGAGTCTCGATTTACCATATACCATAATCTGAAAATAGAAAATAAAGCCAAATGTCTTTAGGAATACGCTTCAAATTTCAGTATTCCGTTTGAACTCTGGGTTATTTGAAGTCTGACATTCCATTTACTTACCAAGTTCCAGCTGATAAAAAATGAAAAAATACGAGCGTGATTGAGCAGTGAAGCATTCACTGCACAAGCTATAATGTGAAAATAGAATCCTTTGTGACGTGCTTTGAATTCTGATATTTTGTTTGATCTCTGTCACTTTTATCAGTAAAATACGTCATTTGATAAACGAGTTACAGTGTTAATAGACACCAAATATGTACACGTTCTAGCGCAAATATTTTCGTTTGTTGAATAAACATAGACAAACTGTATATATTCTCTCGTATAGTTTCCTGTTCGAATCTCTCCCCCTTTCTCTCTCCATCTATCCGTCTCTTAATATAGTAAATCCTGTTTCAACGCACGTTTGTTTAAATATATATATATATATATATATATATATATATATATATATATATATATATATATATATATATATATATATTATATATATATATATATATATATATATATATGTATATATATATATATATATATATATATATATATATATATATATATATATATATATATATATTAGTCTAGAGAGAACAGAAGCTTACCCACAATCACACTAAACATTTTCTCGCAGAAACTACCATTAAAACTTTACTTAATGCGTTTGAATACACTTACTTGAAACCTCCAAGGTACACTGGAGTATTCAGGGTTAAGGTGTTCGGTGGACCGGGCGCCTCGCAGGTGACAGGGGCATCTTTGTCCAGCTGAAGGGAAGCCAACCCTCCTTCCCAGGTGGCCACAACTCGATGCCAATCGCCTTCTTTTATTGCTCTTTTAGATCTGTAGGAACCAAGATGAGAGAGATGTCATGAGTGACAGAGGGTGACTATAGATATGGGCTTATACTGCTATTACCGAACTTCGTTATAGCAGTTTATATGTGCAAAGTCAATCTCAATACAAGCTTAGGGTTGACGACCATGATTTGTAAAATGCCAAGATTTACTAGAACGTGCATCAAATGTTACAAGTCCGGTGCAAGTGAAAGAGGTTTATGACTGGACGGGGAATAAATGAGAGTAGTAGTAATAATATGCATCGTAGTAGTAACAGAATAGTAAATAAAGATGGTAATAGTAAATGTTCTTCTGCCGTTACTTTCAATAAATGTCATTCTTCCGCTATTCAAAAAGGAAAACTTTATAGCGTATTTTACAATTTATAAAAACTAAAATGACCTACCATGTTGCCTAGCTGTACTGCATTTAGTTGATTAATAATAAAAAGCATTAAATGTGTTGACAAGCCCTTTTGTGAAGGCATAAAAACATTCTTACGTCAAGTTAACCACTCCAGGTCCAACATCAAAGCGAAACTGTACATATCCCGCTGCCAAATTTAGGCTGATGAAGTCCCCCTTATGGCTGGGTCCCTGGCCGCCATACAAGAGCATTCCATGAGGCGCCCTTGCCAAAAACCACAGCTCTAAGGTCAAGCCCTCGGACACACCTTCAGACCGAGGTAGAGACAGGTATCCATCCCCACTCAAGTCTGCGATTGGCCAGGATTCTTCCAGGTCGAAGGTGTCCAGAGGACTGTCTGTGCAGAAGGGCAGAAGCAAAGCATTACCCTTCAGTGGCTTTGACACATTTCATTACTCCTCAGTAACTAACTTCCTTACTCATCAGAAGATTGCAGCAATTTAATCACTTCTCACTTGCTCACAGAAACTTAATTAATGCCCAGTAATTTACAGAGACGCCATCTTTCAGAAAAAAAATAAAACAAAAATATCTTACCTACCAGAATTCTCTGTATAATTATACTAATCGAATCATTCGCAGAGCAACATTTGCCATCTAAGCGAAAAGCAGAGATTAAAAAACACTATCATACCGAAAATAAATCTGGAAATCTTTTTCTTTCCTTATATCTATTCTTAGGGAAATAATTAGGTCACTGTTTAAATTTCGGGGCTGATTTGAAGAGAACTATTTTCACGGTATTAGCACCAAGGTTGGAAAAACAATTAAAATTAAAAATGGTCAAAAAGAAATGCATGCTAAGTTGCAGCTCACAAGTCGAGTTCAAATGCAATTCACGTTTTTAAGAATAGATACAGTCACCTTTAATGTTTACTTTGGAGATTTTAATTGATCAATTCTATGCTGGATATTAAAGGTTGATAAGGTAATGTTTATTAATATCTGTCGTATGGAAAATATTTAATGATTAGATATGAAAGCTGAAGTCAGAGAGTTGTTAAATACTTTTCAAAAACCTTCATGTCTCACAGTAAACGTAGAAAGCTGCTAATTTGCATAGATCTCATAAAAAAAATGAAATTTTAAAAATTTTAGAAATTTTTAAGGTTTAGTTCAAGTAAAACAAAATAAATATATATAATTGGAGTTATAAAGAAGACTTTCTTAACCTAAACATTGAAGTTTTAGCCTTTTAAGTAATCATCTATGAATTATACTAAAATAAATTAAATAAAAAACTGTAATGATTCTATTAACTTTACGAGGTTTAATTACTATAATGAGCTTAGCAGTATCCAAATTACGAAAACAATAACTTTTCAAAAGCTTCTGCACAGAACACAGTAATGGACTTATTTTTGCATTACATGATTGTCTCAAATATTTTGTCTATTATTTTCTAGACAAGAAGCGTGATGATATAAATGGGATCTATCAAAATCAGTCCTTATAGGACATGGAAAAGCTTTATCAACCACAGGAGGTCCGTTACTTCCTACCTGGAACGCAGTGAAGTGTGCTGGAAGCCAAGAGCGTCTGACAGCTCGTTGTTGGGGGACACCTCAGCTTCCGGCAACCTTCATTTATGGAAATTTCACATCTGACGCCTGCAGAGATAATAATAATAATAATAATAATAATAATAATAATAATAATAATAATAATAAAAAAAAAACTTGTACAACACCCATTCATTACTCACCAATAAAGCTCGTGTATTAATGATTTCCTCCAATAAAGAGCTTGTATTTAATCTATTATGTATATATATGATGATTGATTGTTTCTCAGTATCATGATTTATTACCTATAAATAAAATTCAAGTAAAGGTTTTACGGGTAAAGTGATTACGAACCAGCACTACTCTCGGGTATCTTGGTCTGGTTTTATATTCGTAAAAAAATTCCAAAAATTATCTTATTTGACACCATATCTATCTATCTATCTTTATATATATATAATGTATATATATATATATATATATATATATATAATATATATATATATATATATATATATATATATATACACGAGAGAGAGAGAGAGAGAGAGAGAGAGAGAGAGAGAGAGAGAGAGAGAGAGAGAGAGAGAGAGAGAGAGAGAGAGAGAGAGACTTTATCAATATAAAGATTCATCTCGGAACTCAGCAAAGGAAATATTCCCCCCTAGCCAGGCACGCTCCTTGCCTTGAATGCTGATCGTTGAACTGAATCCTTAATTACCTGTATGGGTCTTGGGACATTTGCAGACGTAAGACGTGGTATGCTGAGAGCTGTGACATGTCCCTCCGTTCCTGCACGGTCTCCCTGCGCAGGGCGACGGTCGGCAGTCGGTGATGTTGTATCCGTGGCTTACGCTACCAGACCTTCCCCAAACCTGTTGGTTAAGAATATTATCATTGTCCCTATCATCAATATTAAGCAGAAGGTCGAGTTGATATATTGAATTATCAAAGGGTTGGGCGATATTGGTTGCATTCAGAAACTCAACCCACATATACTGTTAATTCATGATCTCGGAGTGTATGAACGGACTCCTTATTTGCTGATTAATTTACTTTAAATAATCTTTGTGTTAACGGTAATTACAACAAACACATTAGTTGACATGGCTCTACGCGATTTGTTGGTCAGTTATGTAATAAGTTGGATACATTTGATCATATGGAATTTTTAGGTAACTTGAAAAAATAATTTTCTTGCTCCACAAAAAACCATAAACATAAGACACTTTACTGATTAAGAAGAGGAGTTTGATTCTTGTCTCCTTTTCCATTTCTCCGTCGAAGAGGTTTCCCAAGTAATTGAATTCTGGCAATCAAAGGCTATGGAAAACAAACCCAGCTGTCTACATTTGCTAGAATGAACAGCATTATCTGTTTCTAGGTGGGACACATTGAAATATCTCAAGTAAGATGATAATCTATAAACTATGTAAACTCTTAGTTTGGCTACTAGGTTTGGTGGGAAGTAACACACCTAACCAAAGGTGGACGTGTTAGATACGATGATGGGAGATTTAAAATGCTATAGCTTTCTCATTATACTTTCTCTCTGCAAATACGGAAAGTTTAAGAATCTGACTAGTGTCTTTCAGCAAAGCCTAGGGCGGTCATATAGGTGTAATCTCGTCTTCATAAGAAGAACCTTGCTCTTTTACTATGGCGTCTCTGGCCGCATAGATAATCAAACTAAAGTCGATCAGTTATCTAGTTTTTAATGGCTTTCATTAATTCTTCACATGAAGGAGATTAAAATCAATTCAAGATAGCTTCATAACAGCCTAATCAAAGCTTATTATTTTCCATATGTTAGGAAATTTTGGTCACGTCGATTTTTCACTTAATTAGGCCTGGTAATATACTTGCTAGGAAGTCTATCACTATAGAACAATTGTCAGTGACAGCAATAAACTCACATACATTGTTTACTTCAACTATAGGAAAAAAAGAAGTGATTAGGACTAGAATGTATACTTTATCAAAATTATAAGTAAGCTTCTTTATAAGCTAATGGAAATCTGAATACTGATTGAATTCAAGAGCGAACCTTCTGTTGCTGCTCAGTAACAGCAGACACAAGACAGTCTGATTAGCGCCATTGAAGTCTCCAAGGATGGCCAGAAATACCTTGGGTCGCGGGATTGTTCAAATCTCATTTATAGAGGAAATTAAGTCTCCCAATGCCATATAATTATTCCAAACATTTTATATTTTCTAAAAGGTGTTAAACAGAAATTCCGAAACGGCAATACAGAAAGATTATTTATGTAAAGTCGGTTTAAGTATCACACGTAAATGGAAAATGACATATTCTAAACATTATTTCAAACATTTTACATCACAGCGAACGTTCTCATCATCTTTATCGAGGAATACAATTTTTCTAAAAAATTCCAATTCCATTTTATATACCGGTGGCTTTCTTTGATATGAATGAGTCTAACCTAAGACAAGATTCTAGAGAACAAAACTACAAAACTCTTACCAGATCAAGGTCCCTTTGTCCTACTTTAAGAGAGTAAACACAACCGGATAGACCCTTCTTGACGCCGACGTTTTCTATGATTTTGGGTATGACGGAGGGTACCCCGCCTACGTACAGAGGGGCGTGGATGTCGAGGGCGCGGTGCATGCCAGAGGAACGCCCTGAAATGCTCTCACCGACACCAATTTGAAGCAATGCATCCCTGGTGACATATAGGGTAACAATAATAAGAACTGATAAGAAATCACCAATAGGAGGAGTAAAAATATGTTAGTTTAGGGCAAAGCATTCAATAACCTAACCAGTAAGACTGATCAAGTTAGCAAAGCCGTCATTGTGCAAGAAAATATATATATTGGGATATGTAATACTGAAGAAAAGATTATGGTATCTATTAATGATAATGATAATAATGAGGAAAACTTTAAACATTTTTGTACTGTCGAGACTAACGACTCAATAAAGCTTACAGTTTACCTGTTGCATCACTTGTTTTGATCACCTTAATAGAAATATATGACTTGTGATATTATTCTATTATGACCACATAAAAATACAAGACTACAGTAAAATACGCAGTACTGATATAAACAATGCAACCAGAGGAACGTTTAAGGAGGTGCGATCTTTAATTCAGAAATTTGTCTAAATTTCTAATTAAAGATATGAATTTCTAATGACTAATCTAAGGCAGAATGGGTATGATGATTGCTGATATTTATCATCATATGGTGAGGATGGATACCTTTCTATACGGGGTGGGGGTATCTTTTCACAGCAATGAAGGAGAGTGATCTAGTTTTTCGAGATCGAAGCAGTTGTCCTGCAAGGCAATATGGCAGTAAATTTTGACCGGGTAGATCACAACGATTTCTACTTGACAGTATTCTTCTCCCTTTAATATGAGTGTGTGTGATGGCAAAAAGCTGCTTGAGATAATTTTCTTTGCTGCTGACAGCATATGCTCTTCTGGTCATGTACATCTTAAGATAATCTTGGTATCGAATACTACACTAGAAGGAGGAGGTGTTTTTCTAGCAACACAGTTCAGATATGAGTGGCAGGAAATATGAAGTCTCCTCTATGAAATGAATTGACTCACGCCTGAGAATGAAAGAGGATATATCTTTTACTACATTAAAAATGATAGATGTTGTATCTTTCCCACTCCTTGAGTTCACTGTGAGAGCTGTTATGTATTATGAGTAATTTGCACTGTAATACCATAAGTGATACGTAGCTGTTATGTATTATGTGTAATTTGTACTGTAATACCATAAGTGATACGTGTATTGAAAGTAATGTGCAACATACTGCATTGATAGAATGTGAATCTTCTTACTTTTGTGTTGCAGGAGATTAAAATCTTTGAGTGATGCTCATTTGTTATTATTGTATTTTTGATCCAGTTGTATGTTTATTTGACGTCAGTCACAGGTCAGAGCTGAAGCGTTGTAGAGGTTGCTGGCAGCAGTCACAATAATAGTAACAATAATAAATGTAAAAGCTTTTTATATATTTGATATTAGAAACCTCTCAGCCATTTTCCTTCAATTGTACAAAGATGCTGAGCTTTCGCTACCTTGTTGAAGGAAATTGTACTTCACATTAGATTCTCCATGATTTTTATGCCCTTATTGTTGGTCATTTGTGATCAGATAAAAAAAATTGATACAACAAAAACAGAAAATCAAAATTTAACCAAAACTTTCCTACATTTGTCTGTTCCTATAAAGGTTTTTAAGTGATTCTAACTCAACAAGGTTTTCTCTGTCTAGATGCTTAGGTGCTATAGAAGTATATACATTTCTTGTAACATCAAACGGTTAATTTTCTGCAGATTTAAGGGCACTAACTTTACATTCATCCAAACGACGGGCTCCAGTTACTCCAAAATTGCAAATAAGGTTTGCTTATGGTTCACTGAAACGAGAAACCAGGCACTGACTGCTTTCGCTGCTTTCATTATTAAAGTTGGCATTGGAGACTTCAACGAGCTTTCACATTTAGGAAAAATTTATCTTTACAATTCATGTCTCTTCGACAGTTTTTATAAAGTTAGTTAACAAAACTCTGAGAGTCTTATGATATTACTATCGATTTATATCAACATAAGACTATGAAGGAATCCTCCCCAAATAAAAAAAGAAAGAAAAAAAAACTTCTTCAGTCAGACAATACGATGATTAAAAAGTGAGCTCTGGAATATATAATTCTAAGCTTGTGCTGGATCTGTAACTATGACTGATATAATGGTCATATTCACTTAGAGGGTGTAAACAATCTCCTAATGACAAAAGATAAAATATTACAACACTTGTGGCCTA
>NC_090742.1:27421117-27426117 GCF_036898095.1 Palaemon carinicauda
AATTGAAAATGAAACATAATCAAAATAATAGGAATTAAAAATGAAATATCATAAAAATAATAGGACTTGTAAATGGAACATAATCAAAATAATAGGAATTGAAAATGGCCTATAATAAAAATAATAGGAATTGGAAATGGAACACAATCAAAATAGGAACTGAAAATTGAATAAAATAAAAATAATTGGAATTGACAATGAATATAATTGTTATTTATCTCATTAGTTACTTCAAGAGGACCACTTTGAATAATAAATACATAAAAAGGCTGAAATTAATGAACATAAATACAAAAATAAAATTTTGACAAAGTAGAGTAAAAAATATAAAATAGATCAAAACAAATTCTCGAAAAAAAAGCCTATACTGTAAGTGTTAAATTAAAAGGAAATGAAAGAAATACAGATTCTAAAGGAATTAAGTGAGTGATTAGAAGAAACATGAAACGAATTAGGAATAGGGCCTATATGCCAAAGAAATGTGACAAAGTTTATGCAAGACTGAAAACATATAAACGTTTGAGATGTGATAATAACCAGTGCTCGGACACCCAACCTCCAAAAAAAGCTAATGCAGTAAAATAAGCAATAAACAAGGAAATGCTGTACATGAAATTAATATAATGATTAAATGCACGAGTGCTCTGGCAGTTTACATTTAACGGATACGAAAGCGTAAGGCAAACTTAAATTAATATCTTACCTGAACAAGACCCGAAGTCAACCACAACAATATCTGCTTGTAGGACGCAGGCTTGGTGATTAAGCTCGCATTCCGACGAGTAGGTCACCCTGTTCGACCCACATACTGCTAAACCCCCTCTCATCCGGACCTGCAGGTGATGGAGTTTTCCCATGACTCTATATAAACAGCTATGCCACGGTTGGATACAGTTACTGATATCAAATTGCATACTTTTCTATTGGTCAATTTTCAGATTGTTTTTCTAACAGCCTCAAATCAATTATTTTTTCCATAATCGAATTTAGAAGAATTATCCAGTGACGCAAAAACACTGGATTTTCCCATGGCTTGTATTGAATGAATTCTTAACAGCCTCACATAATACAGCTTATCTAAGGTAAATAATCTCACAGTTTAGTATAGAAATATTCCATCGACAGTTTTCTATTTATTGTCTAATAACGTTAAATAGGGAGCTTCAGAATAATCATTTAACAGCGACTGGTGACACCTTTCCCCTGAAAAGTTTTTAGATGAACTGTCCAATACTCCACTGTGGCTGAAAGTATGATACCGTATCTGTGATAGTACACTTTGTGATAATTATGTAAAAAACATTAGGAATACCACACAATGGACAAAAGGAGCAAATGATGGACCATTTCATATCACTGCTACTGATAGATTACGTCTTAAGAATTTCAGATTCGCTCTGCGATCATCAAATTTAAAAAATGCACTTATCAAGTCCTTCATGGGGGAATGGAAACTTGCAGAGTATGCAGCTGTCATGAAACAAAAGACTTAAATTTGCACACTGCAATCAGTGTATTTAATACACGGGTACGGAGAAGGGATAACAAAAGTAATGTAATATCAGAATACAGTTACTCACATGTTAAGGCAGATACAAAGGTGGTGTATCATCTTAACATTATATTAAAAGTATCACCTGGACAAAAAGTTGTTTAAGCAACAGACATTGATGTCATGAATATCCTTCGCTTTAATGTAATAAATTTCAAACTGAATGAGTGGATAGACCTTGGACATTCAAGTGACAATACAAGGAGATACAGTATGTTCATATTACAAACTTAGCAAAGCCTCTTGACTCAATACTGTGTAGAGCATCACCAGGATATCATGCTGTGACAGGCTGCGATTACATAGCTACTTTCCTAGGGAAGGGGAAAGTGAATTCCATTAAGCGAGCTGAAAAGAATCCTCTTTATCTCGAAGGCTCTGGAAAACTTAGGGAATATACTTTATTTATTGATGAAAATAGACTAGTTGTAAAACATGTTTACCTACTTTACAGTCTGCGAACATCATTGTCTAAGAATGAAGTGAGGCTCAAAATTTTCCTGCAAAAGTACAAACCTGCAAATCAAAACAGTCCCTTGGAGAAAATTAATGGAATTGGGGTAGGCATGCTCCCACCTTGCAAAAATGTGTTGACACTCAAATTTGCTCGTAGTAATTAAAAGATGTTTGCCAGACAGATCATGGCTGGGAAGAAGAAAATGGGATAATCCAACCCCTGTGGTCTATTTGCAGACAAATTCCAACCGTGCTTTCTGAGACCATGCAACCTAAAGATGAAGATGAGGGAGAAGATGATTATGATGACTCTGATGAATATACATTTGATGTTGAGCCAAATAACGATGAAGGTGTTCATGGCAAGTAGGGTAAGTAGGAACTAGTTTTATAGTTTTGGCATTGATAAATGTATCTATAGAACTGACAGAAGCATTGGGCAATATGGCTGCTGAGGGAAGAACCGCTGGCAGTATAATAAAATCCTCAGCTAAACTGACCATGTTGCTAACACTGCTAAAGGGACTCTCCAAACGACTTCCGGCAAAAGGTTGCCATTATAATTTTAAAAAAGAAAGAAAAAGGATTATCTAATATATCAGGGGCATTACAATGTTTCCATAAACACACCTTAAAAGTCAACAGTGTAAGTGAGATATGTGTAACTTGATTTTATTCAATTATCTATCCATTAAAGCGGTTGAGGTTGACTCCTACACAAATGCCTCAGCTTCATCCTTACCGATGAAGGAAGTGGAAATATGGTATTCTACTGTTCATTTCCATACATTAGGAAGTTTCTGATGCATAAATAAAGGTACCACCAGCTTTTATTAATACTTCAAGAGTAATAAACTGAATTAGGTTCCTGGATAAATGTATAAATAAAATAACTGGCTATAACTTTCAAATGCTTCAACGATCAAATTTTAGTTTAAAAATCTGAATTCTGCACGAAAAGAATTTTCCTTTGATATATGATATATCATTTGACACATATACTCTATAGGTGTTTTATATAGCAAAATATAATTGACATTGTAAAAGGTAAAAATTTGCATAAAAAGGTCTATATTACAATTTTGTCTTTAGTAAGGCCAATAAGACTGCTTTTTTTTTCTTTATTTAGGAATTTGCACCATTTTTTTTTTTTTTTTTATACACAGGAAACAAGCGTCAACCTTTCCTTACCTAAAATTCTGATAAATAGCCTCTATCTCTTGGGGTAAAGCCATATCTCAAGCCTCTTTTACATTATCGTCATCTATGGCGAGTAATTCGAATTCTACACGCATGGAAGAGAGTGGTCGATGAAACAAGAGTCTGCGATCAGGGTCGGCAAAAGTGAAACATTTCCTTTGACAGGAAATCATTATTTCCTAAACGTCTGATTCACCTATTCAATATCAGACACTGAGAACGAAGCAATTTTTGTCAATTACGTTGCGATTTTTAAACTTAATTTCATTTCCAATCAGCATTACAGAGACAAAGACTGGTAGAAACCTGCGAGATAATTGCTCCGATTATAAAATCTTCCCTTAACAGACTGGCACTGGGTAATGTCCTGAAGCTATTACCAAGTATTGCACAATTCCACTCATGCATCATCAGAGAAAACTTATCCCAATTACAGCAAACTTTTTCTGGATCATTTAGGCAATCATGAATCGTTGCTGCTGTTTCCTGGAAGCCTATCTCTCTCTCTCTCTCTCTCTCTCTCTCTCTCTCTCTCTCTCTCTCTCTCTCTCTCTCTCTCTCTCTCTCTCTGTCTGTTTGTCAGCCAGTCTCTTGTTTTCCTATTATCTCTACAACTTAATGCTACTAAATGCTTACCAAAACTTCCAATTTAATTTAAATTCGAGCAAATATCTTTTAACGTGTACCTTTTTATCTATAAATCCATCAATTTAAACTATCATTTTCCCACTTTACATTAAGAGAGATTAACTTAGCTACGACGGAAAAAATTCCCCTCTCCTACAATTGTAAAAGGAAATACAGAACGATTTTCTGATTTTGTTTTAAAACAAGAATATCTTTTTAATTAATTAGTTGAACTAGTTGAGATATTTCTTTTTAATGAGGAATAATTTGTAAATAATATTTACCTTGCCGTGTTGACACTTTAGTCACCAAACTCAACTAAAGATAATTTTTCCTTTCAGGAAATTTATCTGATTATTTTCCTAAAAAAATGTAAAAAACAACAACACATATTTCATATAAAATGAAAGTATAAGGAACATATTTTCAGTTTCGGGAAAATCGTATGGTTTTAGTTGACTTTGGAGATAATGTGTATATATAAAATTATTTTCGACCTAAGGAATACTATACATAGGCTTTATTTAGTTTATACGGAAAAGTATATAACTATTTATTTTCTAAGGATAAAATATAGATTTTTAGAAATATGAAGGATTCCATAAGCCACATTCCCTTTTAAAATCACAAGCTTATTAATCTGAAGAGATGAGAGATTTCTTTCCTTTCAGGTGAGCTATAAAAACCTCTTCATCTTTAAAATGAAAATTACATAACACCTTTCACCTCCGATGTCATATGAAAGATTTAATTAGCTAGAAATGTTTTAAATAGGATGTGTATAAAACATATCTTAATTATATATTTCTTTAATCAATAAGAGCATCTAATCACTTTTTGTACTTTAATAAATAGATATATGTAACTAAAGTAACTTTGATTTATACTGCAAAGTTCATAAATAAAATCTTATTTTCAATGAGGAACACTACCACATATATATAAATACACACACACAAACACACACACACATATATAATATATATATATATATATATATATATATATATATATATATATATATATACAGTATATATATACATATATATGTATACATATATATATATATACAGTATATATATATATATATATATATATATATATATATATATATATATATATATATATATATATATATCATCAGCCGTTACTAGGCTACTGAAGA
>NC_090742.1:27431117-27451117 GCF_036898095.1 Palaemon carinicauda
CTTTATACTTTCTAATCTTCAATTTCTCTATCATTTAGAAATCTCAGTCATTTAATTACAAAGCATAAAAAGAAGATGTAACCTTCTCATCACCTATGCAGCTCTCAGGCCTCTCAATTAAAAGGTTCTCTCATTACACTTTTACAAAAAGATGAAGATAACACCGCTTTAGCAAAAACACATTTTCAGGTCTCTCAGTTTATGGCCTTAGCTATTTTGCTTGGAACGCAAAAGGAGAGGAAGTTCCCTTTTCGTAAACACTCCCTTCAGCCCTCTCGTTTTAAAATGCTTACTCTTTAAATCATAATAGAAGTGAGCTCACCGTAAACACATCCCTCAGGTCTCAAGACTTTGCCCGGAGGGCATTCCGTGCACCTGTGACCAGACACTCCTGGCTTGCACACACATTCCCCTGACATCTGCTTGCAGTCACTGCGCAGCGAGCCGAACCTCGAACACCCACAAGCTGGAAAGAAGGAAGCACACCCAAATTACAGTAGGACTAGTGTTAACAAACAGAAACAAAATACAAATGTTTCATTCCTTTGTTTTGTACTCTTGTTCGATTAATATCTGTTGGACATAAGAAAGAAAGGTTATGGAAGATAGAAAAACAAAACCTGCTAAGTTGGATTATCATTTTTTCACTATCATTTCAATTTGGAAACAAGTTAGCATAAGCCTTTTATAACTCCAAACAATATGAAAATAGTGCCTTCCTCCCTCTTTCTGTCTTTATATTTATCTGTTTCTAACTCTCCTTCACTGAGTTAAAGAATTTTTTACATTTCTAAAGATATCATCAATATCATATCTGAAGGAGAAAAATTATATGCCGTCATGACCATAGGTTTCAAGCAGCTCGGAACTTGTGTATGTCTATTGGGTGATGCCATAAACAAAGAACTCACTGAGTTAGAATTCTCATATCTAGCCTTTTACAAGCATTGGAAAACCATGGAGATAAAAGTAAGTCTATATGAAGCCAATCAAAAAGGATGAACACAAAAGTATCTTTACTGTAACGCTAAAGACAACTAATTACCGCTTTTGCTCCTGAATAGTAGCCGATTACTTTCATTTCTGACTGTCTCTTTATGTATTTATCTATGTATGTAATATGAACTGGAATACGAACATATATCATATATTCAGACACATCTCACACATCTATCTATCTATCTATTTATATATATATATATATATACATATATATATATATATATATATATATATATATATATATATATATATATATATATATGTATACACACACACACACACATATATATATATATATATATATATATATATGTATATATACATATATACACACACACACACACACACACACCCATATATATATATATATATATATATATATATATATATATATATATATATATATATATATATATCTGTGTGTACAAGATACAGTGCTAACTAGATTATTGTTATCATTACTATAATAGAAGAAACGGAGGTACCTAGGGGAAATTTTTGAAATCTCTTGTACCATGGGGAGCAAGAGTAAGATTGTGAATTTAAAAAAGAAAACAGGAAGATTAAGCAAAGAGTATTAAACTAATGAATGACAGAACAATGAACCGACTGGCGACTGATCCGTATTGGCATCGTAGAGTAAATGTTACATATGAGGGTACAGGGAAAGAAGAGAAGAGTCAGAAAATTGGAAGGTAGAAGCTTTGAAGGGGAATAGAACGGGGCTTCTCTTTTTAAATGAAAGTAAAGCAAATATGTTGAATGCAAATGAATAGGAAAGGCTGAAACTGTTAAGATTTATTGTTTTTGCAGTGTATGTAGTGTAAAAAGTACTGAGAGGGGGAGAAATGTGGTGAGACTAAGTCGTGATAAAGTTAACAAATCAGAAAGATGGGTAATTGTTTCGCTTTGTATTGACCATATGGGGAGAATGGAGTGCGGTAATCTAAAGTGCTGGGGAGATGGTGGAAGAAGCCTTTTAATTAAGGGGCCTTAATAACTTGGAAGCGTGAGACTATGTTAAATAGAGAGGCTGTTGCAGTAGAAGGATGTTCCAACATAATTTTGATGGACCTTTTGCATTTAGGAAGATTTTCTGCATAGCACTCCATCCTGTTGATCCACATAGGTTTTCTGTGTAGCGGTCAATTCTGTTGAGGTTCTACATGGGTGCTCTGTGTAGAGGTCTATTATGTTGACCTTCTGCACAGGTGTTCTATGTAAGGGTTCATTCTGTCAATCATCTCCATAGATTCTATATGTAGTAGTCCATTCTTCTGACCTTTAGTATAGGTTTTCTTTGTAGGGGCTAATTCTGTTGATATCTGCATGGGGTTTCTGTGTAGGGGTCAATTCTATTGATCTTCTGCATAGGCTTTTTGTGTAAGAAGACATTCTGTTGACCTTCTACATGGGTTTTCTAAGTGGAGGCAGATTCTGTTGATCTTCTGCATTGATTTTCTGTGTAAGGACTCATTTTGTTCATCTTCTGCAAAGATTTTCTATATAGGTCTGTTCGGTTGATCTTGTGTGTGAGATTTTTTGTGTAGGGGTCATTCTGTTAACCTTCTGCATAGATTTTCTGTGTAAGGGTCCAATCTGTTGATCCTCTGCATAGGTGTTCTGAGTAGGGCCCCATTCTGTTAACCTTCTGCATAGATTTTCTGTGTAAGGGTCCATTCTGTTTATCTTCTGCATAGGTTTTCTGTGTAGGGTCTATTCTGTTGATCTTCTGCATAGATTTTCTGTGTAGGGGTACATTTTGTTGACCGTCTACATGGGTTTTCTGTGTAGGGATCAATTATGTTAACCTTCTGCATAGGTTTTCCGTGTAGGGGCACATTTTGTTGACCTTCTGCAAGGATTTTCTGTGTTGGGGTCTATTCTGTTGATCTTCTGCAAAGGTTTTCCGTGTAGGGGCAAATTCTGTTGACCTGCATGGGTTTTCTGTGTAGTGGTCAATTCTGTTAACCTTCTGCATTGGTTTTCTGTGTAGGGGTTTATTCTGTGATCTTCTGGATGTGTTTTCTATGTAGCATTCCATTCTGTTGACCTACTGCATAGAGTTTCTGTGTAGGGGCACATTCTGTTGACCTTCTGCAAGGGTTTTCTGCGTAGGAGTGAATTCTGTTGACCTTCTGCATAGGTTTTATGTGTAGGGGTTCATTCTGTTGATTTTATGAATGTGTTTTCTGTGTAGCAACCCTTTCTGTTGACCTTCTGCATAGGTTATCCGTGTAGGGGTGCACTCTGTTGACCTTATTCATAGGGTTTCCGTGTAGGGGCACTTTCAAGTGACCTTCTGCATAGGTTTTCTGTGTAGGGGTTCATTCTGTTGATCTTCTCCATAGGTTTTCTGTGTAGGGGCTCATTCTCTTGATCTTGTGCATAGATTTTCTGTTAATGGGTCCATTCTGCTGATCTTCTGCATTTTATTTCTATGAAGGGGACCATTCTGTTGACTTTCTTCATAGGTTTAACAGTGTAAATACACATTCTTTTGACCTTCTGCATTAGTTTTCTATATATGGGGTCATTCTATTGATCTTTGCATGGGTCTTTTGTGTAGGAGCTCATTCTGTTGATTTTCTGCATGGATTTTCTATGTACTGTATGGTTTCATTCTGTTGATTTTTACATGAGTTTTCTGTGTATGAGTCCATTCTGTTGATCTTCTGCATGGTATTTCTGTGTAGGGGTCCATTCCATTTATCTTCTGCATAGGTTTTATTGTGAAATGGCTCATTCTATTGATCTTTTGCATAGGTGTTTTTGTGTAATGGCTCATTCTGTTGATCTTCTGCATAGGATTTCCGTGTAGGAGCTCATTCTGTTGATCTTCTGTATAGATTTTCTAGGTACTATATGGTATCATTCCGCTGATCTTTGCACGGGTTTCTGTGTATGGGTCCATTCTGTTTATCTTCTGCACGGTATTTCTGTGTAGGGGTTCATTCTGTTGACCTTGAGCATAGAATTTCTGTGTAGGGGCACATTCTGTTGACCATCTGCGTGGGTTTTCTGTGTAGGGGTCCACACTGTTGATCTTCTGCATAATATTTCTGTGTAGGGGTATATTCTGTTGACCTGCATAGGATTTCTGTGTAGGGGGACATTCTGTTGATTTTCTGAATAGATTTTCTGTGTAGGGTCTCCTTCCGTTGACCTTTGCATGGCTTTTCGGTGTATAGGTCAATTCTGTTGATCTTCTGAATAGTATTTCTGTGTGGGGTATATTCTGTTGACTTTCTGCAAAGATTTTCAGTGTAGGGGCACATTCTGCTGAACATCTGCATGGGTTGTTTGTGAAGGGGTCAATTTTGTTGACTTTCTGCATAGGTTTTACGTGTAGAGGCACATTCTGTTGATCTTCTGCATGGTATTTCTGTGTAGGGTCTATTCTGTTAACCTTCTGCATACGTTTTTCGTGTAGGAGGCCCACGATCTGTTGACCTTCTACATGGGTTTTCTGTGTATGCATCCATATTACTGATCTTCTGCATGATATTTCTGTGTAGGGGTCTATTCTGTTGAACACCTCCATAGGTTTTCCATGTAGGGGCGCACTCTGTCGACCTCCTGCATGGGTTTTCTGTATGGGATCTCATTCCCTTGAATTTTGCATGGGTTTTCTGTGTGTGGTTCCATTCTGTTGATCTTCTGCATGATGTTTCTGTGTAGAGGTCTATTCTGTTGACCTTCTGTATAGGATTTCTGTGTAGGGGCACATTCTTGACCTTCTGCAAGAGCTTTCTGTATAGGGGCTCATTCTGTGTAGGTTTTCTGTGTAGGGCTCTTTCCGTCGATCTTTGCATGGGTATGTGGGTCAATTCTGTTGACCTTCTGTATATGATTTCTGTGTAGGATCCCATTCTGTTGACTTGCTGCATATGTTTTCTGTGTAAGGCCCGATTCTGTTGCTTTTCTGCATGGGGTTTCTGTTTAGGGGCTCCTTTTGTTGACCTTCTGCATGGGTTTTCTGTATGAAGGTTCATTGCGTTCTGCAGTTAAAGCATGAATGTATCAGTACCCAATGTCTTTCTATACATTACTGTGGCTCATGCGGTGATAAAAGATGTGGTTTCCTCGTGTTTATTCTTTTTCTTTCCATGCTAATGTTGACCACCTTATTGGCATAACTTGATGGATTTTGATTAATAGCATTTGGGCCACATGGTGAAGGAGTTGAATGGACACTACAAAGACCACTATTAGGAGAGGTTCTCTATGGAGTTATTACAAAATGTCGATAGAATAGGCTTTTGGATCAAGGAGAAAATGGGGATTTCATCTCTTGATGCAAATCGTATATTCGATATTGGTGGCCAACTTCACCTCATTTTTATTAATTTATGGATTTATGTATTTATTTTCAGCTGATGTTGTTGGTAAGGTTTCTTTATAATAGATAGAGCACAATAAGAAAAGCAAATTCTATAGTCATTAAGAATAGACACTTTCCATTTATTGTTACTAGTTTTCTAGGCATAAATAGTAACATCCTAATGACCTCGTATAATATTTAGGAAACACAACTAAGAATAAAAATTTTATTAAAGGGAATCTGAGCAAATATAGACCCTAACTGACAAAATTATTCATAATCATTATGACAAATATGAAGTTTAAAAAGCTGACTTACGTGTACAGCCTATGGATCCTTCCGAGATCCTATGGAGACCGTAATATCCCGGAAGACACCTGTCGCAATTATTGCCTCCGACACCTGGCCGACACTCGCACCTGCCACTGACCGCCTCGCAGGATTCACTCAGAGCTCCTGCGAGGTGGAACATCCGTAAATCATAAGGGTTGATAACACCAATAAAGGATATAGCTTAAATAGAGAATTTTAGGATAGGATATAAAAATATTTCGAAGTAATCATAACAATAATACCACCAATACAGCTTTTAGCAAAACTGTTGATAACATGATGATATAAAAAAAGAAAGACAATAATAAACCAAATGAAAATTGTAACATGAAAGTGAAATACTAATTACATAATAAAAAGTAATAGTTTGGGTGAAGGCTGGTGATAAGAGATATGAAATGATTTTAACTGGAATATAGATGCTGATAACAGAAATAGCAAGTTTAATTTGTAGGCAAGATACAAAAACCTATCACGATATACATAAATCGGGGAAAAAAGATATTCTGAAAAGACAAAAACACATGTAACTTCATGAAAGATGATGTTTACAGAAACTAAAGATATAACCTCGTCGAAATGTTAAGACGATAAAAAATATGGCTTAAAAAAATGATCAGATAACAATAATAAAATACATAACCTGGAAGAAAGATTTAATTATTTTACATTATCTTCAAGTTAGGAATGCACGAAAATAGCATGAATGGAAAATGATCTTATTGGATCCTAATAGCAATATTATATTATACTCCCAATTGGTGTTTTGATTATTTGATGAGAGATGCTCTCTCTCTCTCTCTCTCTCTCTCTCTCTCTCTCTCTCTCTCTCTCTCTCTCTCTCTCTCTCTCTCTCTCTCCTAAACCGTTGATGAAAGAAGAAAGGAACAATTATTCGATTTGTCTAACTAAACTCTCTCTCTCTCTCTCTCTCTCTCTCTCTCTCTCTCTCTCTCTCTCTCTCCTAAACACCCACACAGAACTAAGTATACATTATGCTGGAAACTTCAACAATATCTGACTGTCTCAGAATACGCAATTGATTTCTGAACATTTTGGTAAAGGTTATCAGTCATGTGTCCAAATTTCCCGCTTTATTAGTCTATGATCTTTAAAAAAAAAAAAAAAAAAAAAAAAAAAAAAAAAATTCGCTACTGTTTAATTTTGCATTATCATTATTGGATAAATTTTGAGTTTAGAAAACCATGAAAGTTGGTGACTGAAGGCTTCAAAATAAACGAAGGACTTGGAAATATCCCTCTTATAGGAATCAAAGATTTTAATTCATATGATAATGAATTGAGACAAACTCCCACTGCAATAAAATTATATTCATGACTTGCATGAAAACAACGAAGAGCAACTTTAAACAATCATATATATATATATATATATATATATATATATATATATATATATATATATATATATATATATTTGTATTTAACTACAATTACTGTGTTGTGTCATTTAAAGAATACTTTAAATGTGGACTAACACATCTCTCCCTCTGGCCATTTGCGATCGTCTAGTTTTTTATATATAATTTTTTATAGTTTATGTATGAAAGATATAATTTAATGTTGTTACTGTTCTTGAAATGTTTTATTTTGATTGTTTATTACTTATCTTGTAGTTTACTTATTGTTTTGTTTCCTTTCCTCACTGGGCTATTTCTCCCTGTTGGAGCCCTTGGGTTTATAGCATCTTGACTTTCCAACTAGGGTTGTAGCTTAGCTTGTGATAATAAGTTTAGATTAATTAGCCTTAAGCCAACACAAACCCTTGACCAAAACGTGTTAATGCATAAAAAGAAAAAAGATTAAAAGGCCTGCCATGGACCTCTGGATCCTGTCTAGTCAGCTGAGAGTTCAAAATGTTCTTACCAAGTCTGTGACATCGACATCCTTCCGGACAACCTTCACTGTCCGGACCCCGTGCAAAGTTGATGGCATCGGCACAGCATCCGAACTCGCTCTGCTCGCAATCATCTGGTACCGGAGCTTCGATGACTGCAATGAACACAAAGAACGACTTACTTAGGAATGAAAGATATAATGTGGGACACTTACTACTAAGTTAAAAGTTAAACATGGAGCTCTAACTAATCAGTTAAAACGACTAATGAGTTCGAGCCTGGCACTCTTACTAATGATGAAGCTCGTGTTTGGGACCTAAATTTGAAAGTTAAAAGTTCATGATAATTCATTGATGATTTTCAGTCTGATAGGCTATTTCGTTTAGATTTACTAGAATATACATTTACAATCAGTTCTTTAGGAGTGTCTCAGCCTAATGGGGAAATGCGTTTGGCAGAATATTGGTGAATAAACTTTGAAAATGATTAATTTGAACCTATTGTACAATCTTGGGTTACCATAGCTTGGCGCATGTCTTAGTTGTAGAGTCTTGTGCTTGTATTTTTGTGTGTGTATATATGTGTGTGCACACACACACATATACTGTATATATATATATATATACATACATATATATATTATACATATATATATATATATATATATATATATATATATATATATATATATATATATATATAAACTGTATACATATACGCACACAAAACCATTCCATATAACAAATACACATATACATTTATATGTCATCAAAGTCATCATCCCCTCCTACGCCTATTGACGCAAATGGTCTCTGTTAGACTTCGTCAGTCGTCCCTATCTTGAAATTTCAAATCCATACTTTTCCATTCCTCACCTCCTACCTCACGCTCAATAGTCCTCAGCCATGTAGGCCTGGGTCTTCCAACTCTTCTAGTTCCTTGTGGAACCCAGTTAAAAGTTTGGTGAACTAATCTCTCTTATGAGTGCGAAGAGCATGCCGAAACCATCTTCATCTACCCCTATATTTCTTGGAATGATTTTACATGGGACCAATGAAATTTATCAATGAAAGAAATATATAAAAGGACATATACGTAAATCCAAATTGTGGATTTTCAATGTTTGTATTGGGTTTTGCTTAACAAATGATAGAAGACGGCATTTAAAAAAGACTTGTATGGATACAACGGAAAAAATGATTGACAGTTAACGATATTTCATACACAACTTTAATATTTATATGAAAATAGTTTATTAGTAATAACCTGGAAAGTACTTACGTTTATTACGATGTTATCATAATCCAATATCTTTTTACCTTTTTTTGTATATATTTAAAGATAATATAAAAAAGTAACAAATAACAATATGAACACACACACACATCGTTGAAAGTTCCTTTCCTTAAACTGCCAGACTTTGGCTTTCTCTCAGTGCTTTCGTTTTCCTTCATTTTTGCCATTTTTCCATTTTCCAAAAAGTAAGAATATTGCTTCATTCCTGTGTTAAGCCTCACTGCTTTTATCTTGAAGCATGTAATATGTCGCAGTTCCTACAGGCCACTGCCTTGAAAATAAAATGAGAGAGAGAGAGAGAGAGAGAGAGAGAGAGAGAGAGAGAGAGAGAGAGAGAGAGAGAGAGAGAGAGAGAGAGCCTTACCTTATTGCCTCATTTAATGTTCGGGTTCCCCCAGGTCCCTCAGTGTGAGGCACCTCGTATATCCACCAGAGAGTTGCTAATGCATCTTCCAGTCTTGGATGGTCTGAGATGCATCTTAGGTATTTATCGAGCTTATTCTTAAACGCATCTACGCTCACTCCTGATATATTCCTTAGATGAGCTGGCAGCGCATTAAATAGTCGCTGCATTATCGATTATCTGTGCGCCTTCCTTAGTTTTCCTGGTATAGTTTTGGGCACTATTAATTTACATCGGCTTTCTCTTTCTGATATTTTTAGCTCCATGATGTTTTTCAGTAATTCCTTCGATTTGCTTCCATGCTTGTATTATCATGTAACGTTCTCTTCTTCTTTCTAGACTGTATAGTTTTAAAAATTGCAGTCTTTTCCAGTAGTCAAGGTTCTTAACTTTTTCTATTCTAGCAGTATAGGGCCTTTGTACACTATCTTTTTGTGAAATATCCTTTTGGTAGTGTGGGTACCATATCACATTGCAGTACTCGAGTGTACTACGTACATAAGTTTTGTACAGCATAATCATGTGTTTAGCTTTTCTTGTTTTAAAGTGTCTGAATATCATTCCCATATTTGCTTTACATTTAGCCAACAGTGTTGCTATTTGGTCGTTGCATAACATATTCCTGTTTAACATTACACCAAGGTCTTTAAGTGCTTCCTTGTTTGTGATTGTCTCGTTATTAGGTCCCCTGTATGCACATACCATTCCTTCTCTGTTTCCATAGTTTATCGATTCAAATTTACCAGAGTTAAATACCATTCTATTTATCTCCGTCCATTTATATATTTTGTTTAGATCTCTTTGTAGTGAGTTCCTATCTTCATCACAAGTAATTTCTCTACTTATTCTTATGTCATCGGCGAAACTTCTCACTACAGAGTTCTTAACATTACAGTCTATGTCTGAGATCATAATAGCAAACAGCAGTGCAGCTAATATCGTACCCTGTGGAACGCCAGATATTTCCTGATCTTCATCTGATTTCTCGACATTTGCAACCACTATCTGTTTTCTGTTTTGCAGAAATTCTTTTACCCATTTTCTTATCTTTCCCACAAAATTATGCATTCTCATTTTATTCTCTAATATATTATGATCTACCTTTTCAAAGGCTTTTGCAAAATCTAGATAGATCATATCTGTGTCTTTCTCATTTATCATATTTTTGTATATGTTTTCATAGTGTGCTATCAGTTGGGTTTGTGTACTTTTTCCGGGCACAAAACCGTGTTGACCTATATTAAATAAATTATTTTTAACCAAATGATTCAATATTTTCTTTTTTATTACCCTTTCATACACTTTCATAATATGTGATGTTAGACTAACAGGTCTATAATTGCTTGCCTCTAGTCTTGATCCACTTCTGAAAATATGGGTTATATAAGCTAATTTATGTTTAACATATATCTCGCTCATATCTACACTTTGTCTTAGCAGTATTGCAAGTTTCTTCGCGAAAGTGTTTGCAGTTTTTTTTCTAACAAAATCGCTGGAACTCCATCTGGTCCGGCCGCCGATCCATTTTTAATTTCGCTTATAGCCTGCACAATATCTGCTTCATTAATATCTATATCCATTAGATATTCAAAATTTTCTTCTCTCATTTCTGTTTCATTATTCTCATTCACAATTCTTGGCGTGAACTCACTCTTATATTCTTCTGCTAATATGTTGCATATTTCCTTTTTTTATTCGTTAACCGGCCTATTTCTAATCTCCCTTTATTCATCTCTTTTGCATAGGAGTAAAGTACTTTTTTTTTTTTATATATTTTGAAGTGTCCTTTCCTCTAAGTCCCTTTTTTAATTTTCTTTCGATTGTATAATCTTTTGTTCTGCATTTTCTATCTTACTTTTTATTTCCCTCATTTTCCACACATTTTATTCTTTTGCAAGATTTTTCTTCCACTTTCTAATTTTTTGAAATAAGATCCTCCTGTCTCTTGGTATGCATGTCTGATGTTTATTGTTTTTTTTTGGGTACATATTTTTCAACAATTTTCTCCAGTATTTTGTACAGTATATCCGTATTTATCTGTATATTATCACTTACGAATACATTTTTCCATTCTTTGTTTAATTCTTCATTTATTTCTGACCATTTTATATTCTTACTATAAAAACTATATTTTCCATATCCTTCCCATCGTTTTGTGCTTTGTTTATCTCTGCGATCACTTGCTTTGGAATGGACTATTAATTCTATGACATTGTGGTCTGAAATTCCCATGTTATACACTGTTATTTCTTTAACTTAATTCACCTCATTCACAAATACTAAATCAAGGACATTGTCCTTTCTTGTTGGAATGTGGTTTATTTGTTGAATATTATGTTCTAATAGCATATTTTGAAGCTTTCCAAATTGCCTCTTAGCTTCTGTGTTACTATTACTCTCTTTTTTATATGTATATATACAACCACTTTCTTCTATCTGTTCTTTCCAATCCACGAAAGGAAAGTTAAAATCTCCGGATAGGAGTATATTCCAGTCTTTATGGTTTCTACATATATCATCTATTTTTTCTATTATGATGTCAAACTCCTTAGTACTTGGAGGACGGTAAACTACAATATTCACTAGTTTTTCATATTCAAATTCTACCCCTATCAATTCACATTCTGTGTTGCTGTATTTTTCACAGACTTTTCCTTCATTTATGTCTCTTCCATATATTGCGGTTTCCCCTTGATTCCTATTTGTTATGTCTGATCTATATGTTTGGAAACCCTTTATCTGGTCATCACTACCAGTTTCTTGGGAATACCATGTTTCACTTATATTTAATATATCTATTTTTTCAATTTGGGTTAGTTCTTCTAAGAACTCTATTTTCCTTTTAGAGTTACTCGTGACTAAACCCTGTGCATTCATCACTATCATAGTTTGTGTTTCATCCCCACTATTTGATATTGGTAATATGGATTTTCCCATGCTGCCTTCCTGTTCTGATATGATGTTCTTTTCTTCATTTCCAGGAAGTCTGTCATTAAAAAATCCAACTTTTCTATTATATTTGCTCTTTCGCCTTCATATTTATTTTTGTGTGTATACCTGCAATTATCCCCATATCTGCACCAACCCCTGGCATTATAGATGCATTCTTTGTAGTTGGGCTCTAATTGTGCATATTTGGGTTGAGAGGTATCATATCTTGGGGCCTTTTGTGCATAGTGTGGTATATACTCGGCTTGTTTTTTTGTTTCCTTTTTTGGTTTCCTTTTTGCTTTCATTTTTCTTTTCTGTTTGCTGAGTTTTCTGACTTTCATTCATGGTTGCAGGATGCATATATCGACAATTTTTGTTGAATTTGCATCCTTTTCCTTCTTTCAGGTTTTTGCATATTTTTGGATGGAGATCTCTGCATTCGTCTCCATATCTGTCTAAATACGCACATTTACCACAATTTCATAATTACGGTATATCTTTGGATGCTTGTAGTAGCATCTTTTGCCAAATCTGTAATTCCCTCTTTTCAGTGAATTGCAGACTAAATCTTCTTTTCTTTTCTTTTTTTTTCTTGTTCTTGCTCATCCCTAAAAGTATGTAGGTCCGGTTTGAGTCTCTTGGGTCTATTATTTGTTTCCATCTGATAATTCATTTCTTCGTAAGTATGTTGTTGAATGGCATTATATGTTGTATCAATGATTTCCTCTGCATCCTTACACATATCCTGTTTATTTTTCTCTTCTTCTTCTTTTTTTATCTTCAACTATTTGCAGATTCAGTCTCGACTTAATTATATTTTCTATCCAGACTAAGCATGTTGAGCAGAATACCTTTGTGTCTTTATTTTTTATTTTATGTTGCACTTCAGCGCAAGTAGGATGTGTTGGTACATGACATGCATCGCATTTCCTGATAAGTTGGTGTTGATTAATAATGGAATACCACATCTTACATGTATTGCACCGTTTTGGCATTCTTTTTCCCAATGCATCAATCAGCATATTTACCATATTGGACTTCTTATTGTTCTTTGATGGAGTATGTTGATTGATGTAAACTTTCTTTATCTCGCTTTATCACCTGGATCTTCTTTGGAATTTCTTCTATTATTTTGCTGATGTTTTCCGCAGACTTGCTCCTGTTTGTTGGATCATAGTTTCAATATGTTTGAAAATATTTTTCCGTCACACTGGTTGGAGCTACTAGCGACCTCTGTTACCAAATGGTATAGTTCTGATTGCAGCAATGTCCCTCCAAGCTTTGCCTGTGTTATAGAGCTCCATCTTGATCAGATTTTTAGTAATTCACAAGATAACTATCCTATGCCAACGTTTTATCCCACTTTTCTGACCTCAAACTAATCACCGACTTTTCACGAAAACTTGTAGTTATATTGCACTCGATAGCCTTTTGTTACGTTAAATCAGCTTATTTATCGGGTCACACAAGAGAGAGAGAGAGAGAGAGAGAGAGAGAGAGAGAGAGAGAGAGAGAGAGAGAGAGAGAGCCTTACCTTACCTTATTGCCTTATTTTATGTTTGGGTTCCCCCAGGTCCCTCAGTGTGAGGCACCTCGTATATCCACCAGAGAGTTGCTAATGCATCTTCCGGTGTATTTTGCATCTTCCAGTCTTGGATGGTCTGGGATGCATCTTAGGTATTTATCGAGATTATTCTTAAACACATCTACGCTCACTCCTGATATGTTTCTTAGATGAGCTGGCAGCACATTAAATAGTCGCTGCATTATCGATGCTGGTGCATAGTGGATTAATGTCCTGTGCGCCTTCCTTAGTTTACCTGGTATATTGTTTGGCACTATTAACCTACCTCGGCTTGCTCTTTCTGATATTTTTAGCTCCATGATATTTTCAGTAATTCCTTCTATTTGCTTCCATGCTTGTATTATCATGTAGTGTTCTCTTCTCCTTTCTAGACTGTATAGTTTTAAAAATTGCAGTCTTTCCCAGTAGTCAAGGTCCTTAACTTCTTCTATTCTAGCAGTATAGGGCCTTTGTACACTATCTTTTTGTGAAATATCCTTTTGGTAGTGTGGGTACCATATCACATTGCAGTACTCGAGTGTAATACGTACATAAGTTTTGTACAGCATAATCATGTGTTTAGCTTTTCTTGTTTTAAAGTGTCTGAATATCATTCCCATATTTGCTTTACATTTAGCCAACAGCGTTGCTATTTGGTCGTTGCATAACATATTCCTGTTTGATATTACACCAAGGTCTTTAATTGCTTCCTTGTTTGTGATTGTCTCGTTATTAGGTCCCTTGTATGCATATACCATTCCTTCTCTGTTTCCATAATTTATTGATTCGAATTTATTGGAGTTAAATACCATCCTATTTATCTCCGCCCATTCATATATTTTGTTTAGATCTCTTTGTAGTGAGTTCCTATCTTTATCACAAGTAATTTCTTTACTTATTCTTGTGTCATCGGCGAAACTTCTCACTACAGAGTTTTCAACATCACAGTCTATGTTTGAGGTCATAATAACAAACAGCAGTGCAGCTAATACCGTACCTTGTGGCACGCCAGATATTACCTGAGCTTCATCAGATTTCTCGTCATTTGCAACTACTATCTGTTTTCTGTTTTGCAGGAATTCTTTTACCCATTTTCCTATCTTTCCCACAATATTATGCTTTCTCATTTTTTTCTCTAATATATTATGGTCTACCTTGTCAAAGGCTTTTGCAAAATCTAGATAGATCACATCTGTGTCTTTTTCCTTTATCATATTTTTGTATATGTTTTCATAGTGTGCTATCAGTTGGGTTTGTGTACTTTTTCCAGGCACAAAACCATGTTGACCTATATTAAACAAATTATTTTTAAACAAATGATTTCTTATTTCTTTTTTATTACCCTTTCATACACTTTCATAATATGTGATGTTAGACTAACAGGTCTATAATTGTTTGCCTCTAGTCTTGATCCAATTTTGAAGATAGGGGTTATATAAGCTAATTTATGTTTAACATATATCTCGCTCATATCTACACTTTGTCTTAGAAGTATTGCAAGTTTCTTCGCGAAAGTGTTTGCAGTTTTTTTTCTAACAAAATCGCTGGAACTCCATCTGGTCCGGCTGCCGATCCATTTTTAATTTCGTTTATAGCCTTGACAATATCTGCTTCATTAATATCTATATCCGTTAGATATTCAACATTTTCTTCTCTCATTTCTGTTTCATTATTCTCATTCGCAATTCTTGGCGTGAACTCACTCTTATATTTTTCTGCTAATATGTTGCATATTTCCTTTTATTCATTCGTTAGCCATCCTTCAATTCTTAGAGGGCATATTTCTAATCTCCTTTTATTCATCTTTTTTGCATAGGAGTAAAGTACTTTGGTTTTTTTTTTTATATTTTGAAGTGTCCTTTCTTCTAAGTCCCTTTTTTCATTTTCTTTTGACTGTATAATCTTTTGTTCTGCATTTTCTATCTTACATTTTATTTCCATCATTTTCCACACATTTTTTTCTTTTGCAAGATTTTTCTTCCACTTTCTAATTTTCTGAAATAAGATCCTTCTGTCTCTTGGTATGCATGTCTTTTGTTTATTGTTTTTTTTTCGGTACATATTTTTCAACAATTTTCTCCAGTATTTTGTACAGTATGTCCGTATTTACCTGTATATTATCACTTACAAATACATTTTTCCATTCTTTATTCAGTTCTTCATTAATTCTGACCATTTTATATTCTTACTATAGAAATTATATTTTCCATATCCTTCCCAACGTTTTGTACTATTATTAATTCTGCGATCACTTGCTTTGAGAGAGAGAGAGAGAGAGAGAGAGAGAGAGAGAGAGAGAGAGAGAGAGAGAGAGAGAGAGATAGGTTATTTAAAGAAGCATAATACTAAAAGGAATGAAGCAATAGAAGACAATAGAGCACTACATTGTGAGGTGTATTAATGATATTCCTTTGTTATATTTCTATTGATATCCTATTCCTTCACTATTTTAAGAAACCTGCAGATGTTCTAAAATAAGATTTTGAGCGTAGGTTTCTAGGTCGAGCTGAAGAAATCAACATTTGCCACTTATCATTTGCTAAGGTTTTCTTTCTGGCTGACAGATTCACAATTTTCCTTGAATTTTCATTGTCTTCAAATATATATATAACAAATAATATATGGGCATTCAATATATGTTAGTTTCCCAATTGTTTATTATATTTCCGTAATCGATATCTGAAATGTATCTTTGTTGAAAAATTGATGTTAAAAGCATACTAGAGCACGGATGAACATAAAGACAACAATCTAAGAACAACAAATAGACAAAATTATAAGGAAAGGGTAAACGAAGACATTCATAGAAGGGAATCGATTGATAGACACACAGCGGGGATGGATATAAAACAATCCACTGTCAAAAAATGAAAAAGCGAAAATTCAAAAGCTCAAAAATCGATGCCATTGAAAGGCATTCCGTGGTTGGCAAAATAACTTAGTGGGTTTCCAGGCAATTGATTTATTTCACTTGAATACCGGCGACCAATCGCTTTGACCCTCATAGAATTGTTATTTCATTTGTAATTTCAAAATAAACAAATCCAATTATAATTTTAATGAAATTACATATCGTTGTTGGAATTGAGACACTAAAGTAGTCTACTCACAGTTATAAGGAATTGGAATATCTTGGGCAAAATAAAGATCAAGAATTGGTCTTCTTATAGTTTCAAGGAATGGAAATATTTTTGGCAAGATAAAGACGTTTAAATGTTTCTTACAGCATCACGGTTTTGAAACATCTTTTCCAAAATGAAGGCACCCATCAAATATACTTACAGTTTCATGACAATTGAATCTTTGGTAAAAATCAAGGCACACAAATGGTCAATTTCAAGGTCCATCGCATTGAAATTGTCTCTTCCCCCAGCTTACTTACCAGCTATTCTCATCGAATTATCTCGACAGCATTTAGCGAAGTCGTGGTTCTTGTGACAGTAAGTGCCTGGTGGACAGATGGTGCCTCCCTCCCCGCAGAAGAGATCTTCGCCTGTCGAGGGGTTGATCAGGGGCGACGTTCCGTTGCAAGCCCTTGATCGCTGGGCCACTGCATTATGGGAAAAATGAGATTATACTGCTAGGGGTTCGAGGGAAAACTTTTTTTTTTTTAAGGTTTGAAGGGGAAACTTTAGTTCTTTTAGGATTCAGAAGGAAAACTATTCTTATATAAGCATCTGGGAGAGGCTTTTCTGATTAGACTCAACTGCAGTCAAAGCAAGAAAAGTATATGCTAATAGATTTCTTAAAAGAAGATCAATTATTTTTTTAAATAATTGAATGCAATGAATTAGAAGAATTCCAAAATATGGATATTCTTAAAATCAAAGACTAATAATAATAATTAAAAATAATGATAAACAATTATGATGATAATTAATTGAAAGCAGATAACTAGAATAATCCCAAAATCTGCATATCATCAAAATGAAAGACTAATTATACCATCATATAATAATTACGCACTTTGGCATGTGTAAGACGTTAGACGAATAGATATTATTAATTCGTAATTATTTGGTACAAAATAATATGTAAGAATACCACGTGCTGAATACCAGTAAAATGGTAAAATGATTTTTACTTAGATACACTAGCCGGTTAAGCGGCTTTCTAAGATAACCCGACGAAGCAATGATACTTTACTGTGTCATACATCAATACCTTGACTTTCTTTACATTTATTCACCACTTCTAATAAGTGTAAATAATCTTTAACCTATTGTTTAACATATCACATTTCTTTCCATTCTATTTTTTTTTTCTATTCTTATGGATAGTTAAAATGTTTTGAAGATAACTGCTTTGTAAACTCGTCAACTTTTCATCCTGTTGAATAGTCAATATGTTTGCCATTTCTATCAAATTGCTAAATAAACGAGGTATTTTGCTATGCATGCATCCTATCTGTTAGTTTTGACCCACATCTCATACTCAATGCTCAACGAAACAGATTGATTGCAAGATTAGGCGAGACATGACGTGCCAAATGGCTGCGGAATCGACACATATATGAACATCAGTTAAGTTTTTAGGTGCAAATATGAATAGTTATTTTGTTAAAAACAATAAAAATAAAAATATCAATTACGATGGCTAAAATCTTCAGTTAATCTCAGTGGTGATTCATTCGTGTAGAAACTAGTTCCATATTCGTTATTTTTCATCAAAGATCTAGTTTTTACATATTACATAAAAACTCTTCACAGCATGGAGTTCCCCATTGCAAATCATTAATATGCTATTCCCCTTATTTTCTCTAAATTGACACGCCTTTCTTTGCTATTACTCTACGCAATTTTCCATTTTAGACCGATTGCAATTAAAATCTTTTTGTTATTTCTCTCACTTAATTATCTGTTATGTTTCTTACAATTCAATTATTGTTTCACATATAAGTATGTAATTTCTGATCATACTGTATACAGTATATATATATATATATATATATATATATATATATATATATATATATATACACACATACATATATATATGTGTATATATATATATATATATATATATATATATATATATATATATACACACATACATATATATATGTGTATATATATATATATATATATATATATATATAGAGAGAGAGAGAGAGAGAGAGAGAGAGAGAGAGAGAGAGAGAGAGAGAGAGAGAGAGAGAGAGAGAGAGACCTTACCCGCACAATCTTCCACAGGGACGACAAAGAGTTGCACCTGGATGTTGCAGGCGTGCAATCGCATAAGACATTCGGATTCGTAGAATTCGAGGTCGCTCCCACAGACGGGCTCGTACCGTGGCGGAGGGCTACAGTAGAAGTCGCAGACGCAGCGCGAGTGTCCGTCTGGCTCCGAGACGCAGTTGGCTCCAGCTATGCACTTATGGGCATGGCATGGGTCTTCAGGATTCGTCGGGGGCAGAGGTGTTGGGTATATGACGTCTGTTTGAAGAGGGTTAAAGATCACCGAAACGCAAGTGCATATGACTAGTTTAATTGATATAATAAATAAATCCTAACCAAAAATAGCGAACTGTAATTGACCAGGTTTCTCGTTCATTGCAACAGCAGTCCTTTATTACAACGAAGAAACTTGAAAAGCAAAATAGAAAATCAAAAAATTTGATTTCTAATGAACGTACAATGGCAGCAAAACCTACTCAAATTGGATCGTCTAAAACAGATGCTAGTTCTTCCCCTTTTGAAGTTGGTTTTGAAGGATATTTTATGAAATATCTCAATTCACAAAAGGATGACTCTGAAGTTGAGCTCTTTAATTAAATATAATCATGTCTTATGAAATAGATTACAACACTAGAAATATATTAATGGAAAAAGTCGCCATATGTACGAGGATCCATTTAATCTGGAATTTCATTAGAATTATTAATTAGTCATCTTTTTTTATCAGAGTAACTCTCATCATACATATATTATTTTAGATACTATTTTAGTAAAACCTTAACCAAAGATAAATTAGTTCACTATTTTTTAGATATTCATTAAGTTTAGTTTTTGTCTTTTAGCGAGAAACTAAAAGACGTTTAATTACTGAATTGATGCATAAATTCTATGAATCTGTGAGAAATATTTTTTTCTTTTAAATCTAGTCTCTTGATTTTATGTAGCTAAGGTATTAGAGCATCGGGTTTTTATCATAATTTCAGTTCTGATAATAATAATAATAATAATAATAATAATAATAATAATAATAATAATAATCTATCTACCACGGCAATTCCTCCAATTTTGGAAGAGAGCCGACATAAACAAAGAAATTACGTTTTTTTTTTTCT
>NC_090742.1:27463617-27478617 GCF_036898095.1 Palaemon carinicauda
ATGTTGTTGCTTTTGCCGAAAATAAAACTATCTATAATAGTTTCCCCTTTAATTGAAATGTAGGAAACTGGTTTAGTACAATATCTAAAACCACGCATGTATACGTGTACACACACACACACACACACACACACATATATATATATATATATATATATATATATATATATATATATATATATATTTATATATATATACATACATACATACATACATATATATATATATAATGTATATATATACAGTATATATATAAATTATCATAAGATTTTGCACAATGGGAATTCTACAAAAAAAAAAATTCTTCTTTTATAATAATAATAATAATAATAATAATAATAATAATAATAATAATAACAATAATAATAATAATAATAATAATAATATGATCGCTGCCTCAGTAGCAGTAATTTTGTATTCTATCTTCTCAATGGATTTGATTAATTTCTTTACAGCATTACTGTATTCTGCCAGTTACAATGAAAATTTCACCCTTCATCAAGGGTAAGGTTAATCCAAGGTAGGTCAAAATCGGGTTTAATGTAGAGTTAACAAAATGCCACATAAAGTAAGCAAACTACAGTTTAAAGGAACGCGTTTTGAGATGTATTGCCTCCCATCTTCAGGCTACAGTGTTTGAAATGGTGGTGGCAACGTCCTTTTATATGGTACTTCTGGTTTTTCATTTTTCATCAACTCTCTGGCAATGGGAGAGAAGCAAGTAGTGACTTAAGCTGGGCGGTGAATTTTCATTGGCTGATGTGCTCGCCGGGTAAGGCCGAGTCACAGCCAGACTGCCGCTCCACTCACTACTTGGCACTATGCCACGTCTAGCAAGGCGCCAATAAAACACATGCCCTCCAATCTCATAATAACAGTCTCATAAGGGATGAAATTGTTAAGAACATCAAAATAACTGGCAGTGCCTCTGACAGCAGATGGCAGAGAAAACATGAATGGAAGAACCTTCTGAATACAACGCAGGAGATGTTCCTTTTCCACTCCTGCCTTAAGACTAACATCCAAAGACAGAACATGGACCCTACCGAACGTGAAAAAAAAAATAAGTAGAATGCGATTAGAGACAGAACAGCCTATCTATAATGGAAATCATCACGGCATCCCCGAATCATAGTCTAGCCATCGGAAAACAGTATGGCGACTCGTTACCTAGCAGTGAGTGGAACGACAATTTGGCTGTGACTCAGCCTTACCCGGCGAGCATATCAGCCAATGAAAATTCGCTGCCCAGCTTACGTCACTACCTGCTCCACCCCTGTTACCGGAGGCAGTCAATGTAAATTCACCGCCACTTCCTACAAGTCAGAAGTACCATATAAAAGGACTTTGGCACCACCATTTCAAACTCTTTAGCCTAAAGATTCATAATGCCTCGCTATAAACTATACTTTGCTTACTTTGTGTACCATTTTGTTAACTTTACATTTAACCCAATTTTGATCTACCTTGGATTTATCTTACCCATGATGAAGGATGAATTTTGTCCTTTTACTGGCAGAATGCAGCAATGCTGAAAAGAAAATAATCAGATCTATTGAAAAGATATAATAAAAAATCAACGTTACTGAGGCAATGATCATATTCAATGAGACATGCCTTAAAGAGGGTCTACTACCGAATTAATAATAATAATAATAATAATAATAATAATAATAATAATAATAATAATAATAATAATAATAATAATAATAATTGCCCAATACAGAAAAGTACTACCTCTGTTAGCTAAGACTAGACTCCGGATATTTTTTCTTACAATCTCCAATGCTGTGCAGAAATCACCTTGATTGTGGTCAGGATATTTATATGATTGGCCTTGATTTTAGTGCTGCCTTTGTCCGTGTTCATCCTGATGGCCTTGTTTTCACTCAAACAGTTGAGAGTAGGTTGGTCTTTTCCTACCATCATTATTGAATTTTTAAGCAATAGATTGCAAAGACTAGTGGTTAATGGGTACCATAGTGAGTATAGGAATGTAATATCAAGTAGTGTAGTGTTCTAGGCTATTTACTTTTCATACTATATATACATGATATGTGGTTGGGCCTATATAGAAAACAAGTTTGTTTGATATGCAGATGATACTACTTTCTTTGCAAAAATTCCATCTCCTGAATGTAGGTCTCGGGTTGTTGAATCCCTTAATAGAGATCTAGCTAAAATTAACGCATGGTGCAAATTATGGAGCATGAAAGTGGATCCCAGACAAAACTCAATGTGTGATTGTAAGTAGGTCGACGTCATTGGCTCCTTAACATTCAGATCTTTGCATTGATAATGTTTCTTTAACTCTATACAACTTCCTTAAAATTTAAGGTGTGATTCGTGTTTACAAATTTACTTTTGAGAAACACATTCGGTTTGATCTTCTTCATTTGCACAAAAAATTTACTTATTTTGGTGATCAATCTATATCCTCAAGAAATGTTTTAACTCTTTCATTCAACTTGTTTCGAGTACTGTTCTTCTGTCTGGTCTTCAGCTGCTGACTCTTACCTCAATTTGTTGGACAGGAACTTGCGGTCTATTAAAATCTAAATATAGCCTTCTCCACCAAAAGGCTCAATACTATATAGTATTGGAGAAGTTTAATTCCACCTGTAACCAGCCTGTGGAATAATCTTCCTAATCAGGCAGTTGAATTGGTTGAACATAAGAAGTTCAAACTTGCAGAAAATATTTAATGTCACTGCAAAAGTTTACGAGACGCAGAAATCAATATAAACGATCAAAATATTGAAAAATCCTTCTTTATTTTGTGAATTAGTAACTAAGTGACTCAAACTATTTGAGATTTACTTGATTATTTTGAGAAGAGAAAGCCCGTCTGTTAAATGGCAGCTTAATCTAAATGGACAACAAAATTATGGTTAGCGAAAAATATGTTAATAATGTTACTCCTTCCACAATTCGATATTCGAAGACTGAGGAACTGGCCCCGATCATTTGTGGGTTCAAAGTCCGTTCTGAGTCTCTATGACCAGATCCTGCCAAGGTGAAGTGGCTTTCAAGTCATCACGGAAAACATTAATATCAAAACTTTTTCTTTTAGGGAAATAGAGAGCACATTTTTTGTTAAGGATTCTAATTCCTTTGAATATGTATAAATCAGCCGTTGGAGAGGCCAGCCTATAATACGTTAGGCAGAAGAAAACTCTTATGATGAGAGCTTGTGTACTTACGCCGTCCAAAGCTCCGGATTAATTGCCTTACATGCAACCTTGGTGATCTGGTGCAGATAGCGATAGATCATTACGTGGGCCAATAGCTAAGGGGGTAAGTTGATCAGAAAAGCGTGATTTTTCCTCTCATTTTCAACGGCTTAAGTAAGGATATGTTTCCAGATGGTTATAATTGTAGAAAAAGAAGCTTCTGATTACAGTATTATTCAGTCCAATTCAATCTTTATTCACAGTACAAACCAGATTATTAAAACATGGCTTATATTTACTGGATGACTGCAAAGCTTATTCATAATGTATAAGAAATATTTATGGTACATACAAGTCTAGATGGATGAGGATATTCCAGATGAAAAGGAAAGGAACATTTTTATTTACTTTACTGTTTCATCAAAAATATATTTCCTTCCATTTCCCAGGTGGAAATGGCGACTGATTTGATAATGTCACTAGTTTTGATATTGGTCTTTTTAATGAATTTTCTTTATTTACTGGATACCAATGCCACCCCTAACCTCGTAAACGACAACTATTATCATAAAACTAACTACACTCCAGTGGAGTTGATAACTTTAGAAGGTCAATCAGCTGGACCAGTTATTCACTCCTTTCTCATTTTGGTAGAAGGATCCTTTGCCTTTCTATGCTTCCCATGAATCAATTGACCTACGTTTATCAGAGACGTAGCAGCTAGGTTTGAGCAGTCATTCCTGTCTCAATTCACTTTGTGAAAATAAATTCTATGAAACATTAAGGAACTGTTGATTGTGATGGGAATTAACTATGGGGCATTATTTACATTCAAGGGAACTATATTCTAATAGGAAAACTACAATGATCTACCAAAATAAAGAATGCATAGTCATAACATGTCCTTAAGAAGTGTTTTTGTTTTCATATTTCAAGTATACCACTTTACAATCCAACGGTATCCACACTGAAGGTTTTGAAAAAAATTGAATAAAAGAGAAAATATAAGCAAAATTTCTTTTTTTGCTTCTTTATATTAATTATATAATTTTTCTACCGATATTTTTTTCAATCTTTTTTTAATTGGATTTCCATGATAAGAAGATACCCACGAGTTGAATTTTTCCCCCACCATTTTCAGTATTCTTTTGTTGGCTTTTCATATCATTTACTTTTGAATCATCTCTCCAAGCTTTGTTGCAAGAGAGGAGAGGTCACTCAATAAGGCGCTGTAAGCTGTTCGTCCCAAAAATAAAGTAAATAGTCAAACGCTGTCCAATATTTGCAGGACCACACGTTATGAAGGTGCCGCCAGGACTAATAATAAAAGCTCCCAGATGAGAAAAGACAAGCGGTAAGTAGGAAGACTTCGAAGAAAGACCTCCTAATCACAATAGCGCATTGCCTCCGGAGAGGAAAACCATTATTGCAAAAGGAGAGAATCGTCAGTAAAAAGAAACAGCTGGTTAAGACGTCATATTTTTTTATCATTATTATTTATGGCACGTTGCATTGGAAAAGTTTCATTGCAGCTGCCTACTGAATGTGTGTGTGTCTGTTTGTTCGTCTCTTAATCATTTTAGATGCAAGATTAAGTAGTGTACCTTCAGTTGACATATATTTTTGTCTATTACAACAAAGTGTTTCAGTTATCTCGTTTATCTTTGGACCTTCTTCCATCGGTGGCATAATTCGTTCGCCAGACGTCTCCTGTTTTTTCAAAAAATATAGTTTTGTTTTCTTTTTCTAAATGAGTAAACAATTGGTCTCAGTCCAATCACCAAAATCTGACAATTAATAAATAATGATAATCTTCAAACTGCGCTGCATTGCTAGTGTACTGTATAACAGCTGTCTTCAAATATCTTCTTGACAAATGGATTTACTTATAGCCCAAAATTGACTTTGATTCCCATAACTGCTAATTTTATCAAACTACTCGACTAGCAACGGTGCATAAAAAAATGAAAAACAAACCTAAATCAAATGAATAAATAAAGACAGCATCTATCAGGTCACTATAACTAGAAATATACTAAAACAGAATGATCACTTCAATAATCCTGCAAATCATTATTTCCAGCTTTGAAGAATGATGAAACGAAGCATGTACGGCTCCTCTACATCCTTTTCCAACATTACTCAAAGCCTCTCTTCATGGTAATGGAAAAGCCGTCTACTGCTTCAAAAGCTTTAGAAAAAAACATCTTTGATGTGTCTAACTTGCATTAGCTCTACGGTCGAAACTAAACAGACCACAAAGACGTTGTAAGAGCTAAAGAAGAAGATGATACTTTCTCTGTAAATATCAGTCTTGCATTTTAAATTCTTAGCTGCCTAATGGTTATAGTATATTCTACAACTTTATTTATTGCCAGAGGAACATCGTCAAATATTAGATTTTGACTATTTTATTTTCATCGTAGTTGCCACATCAAATGAATATTTTGGTTGCAGACATTTTTTCTAATAAAATTTCAACAGCTTCCTTTTCATTTTCCTCCAACTTTTGCATTACTGTAATAATCCATCAGTTAATATTGTAATTAAACTATAAATTTTTGTGGTCGTGCGTGTTGCTCGCTTTGGTCCAGTACTGGGCCCAGGGAGGCCATTTTTATTCACTATATCAGTCTTTCTGTGTGTATTTGGGATGTTGCTAGCTATGAGTTGAAAACTGTCTATACTACAACAACCAATTCAAGGAGTGAAAAATTACTTCAATTCTTAAGCTAACTTGAAAATATATCAAAATTATACACTGAAGTGTGTAAACAACGTTACCATTCACGTTGTGTTGGATTCTCCTTTAGTTCTGACGACACGGCTAACAATGTACTTTCCTGTTGTCCACCTAAATTATACTTTCATAGAAAACTATGTCGTTTATCAATGTACAAACATTGCAAGTCCTTCTTCAAGTGCTATATGAATGCTGGTTACAACTATCAGCCAATTCTGGTATACAACTTGAATTACCAATCTGAAATATCTTGATGTCTCATGTGATTTTTGCAACAGGAGAACAACAGAAAAACTCACTTTCAGGATATTTTTCTTTTTAAAATAGTAGGAAGGTTAAGGCCCTCAAGATCATGAAATATAATCTTGTAATACAAATCTTGATAATAAATTTGACAATAATTTTCTTGTAAATATAATTTGTAAACTTATTTGTTACCTTGGATCATCTATTACCTGGTCTCTAAACATTTCATTCAATCATTCAAAATATTTACTAAAGCCTTAGAACATAAGCTAGTTACAACTCAAAGAGCTATGGAAAGAATAATGATGGCGATAACACTAAATAGCCAGAAAAAAGATTGATATGGATACGAGAGCAAACTAAAGTATAGGACACTATAACGATATGTAAGAAGAAGAAATGAACATGGGCAAGACATATAATGTGAATAACAGATGGACAATAAGAATAACAGAATGCGTCCCTAGTGGTTGTAAACGAAGCAGGGGAAGGAAGAGAAGATGATGGATTGACGAGCTAAGAAATTTTGCGGGAAACTAAAGTTACGCCTGTTTGTTCAGCTGTGTAATTTTAAAGTGGACATGCAAGACTCAAATATCATTACTTATAGTTGCCAAAAATGTTGGCGAAACAGGGCCTATTATAACACAGTAAGGAAGAGCATTCGTGTCCTACTTACCACAGGGGCCCTCATGAAGAAGCTGGACCTCTTCTTTCGAGATGCAGTTGTTTCTCTCCAGAAGACATCTGCTGTGATAGGTCCTCCTGTCACTGCCGCACACAGGTTCATATTCGCCTCCACATTTTGGACACTCACATTCGGCCTGGCCGTACTTCTCGACGCATATGCCTCCCCCTTCACACTTATAGCCCTCACACGGGCCTCCGGATCCTGTGTCAACATGGGATGAAGAGATTTTAAAGTTGAATTACATTCGGTTAGGTTATAATGACCATTCTTAAGTTTCTCTGCACCTGATGCAGATTATCAAATAGAGCTTATTAAAAAAATAAATAGTCTTCTATATGAATATTTCTAAAATATCTAGAAGAGAATGTCACAATTAAATTATTTAAAGCGAAAAACAGAACAAAAGTTACTAATACTTTCCCATGGGATTTTACATGTAAAGATTTCTCAGATGTTTTATTTCTTTATTTTATGAATTAAAAAAAAAATATATAATTAAAAAATCCGTTCGTTAAAAGTACAACTCAATTAAACAAAAAATAAAAGCAGATAAGCAAACGGAAACAAGTACTATCGTTCGACCTTTGTCAAATTCTCGTTCAGGGTTGACCGGCAGTGCCGGTCGCTCTCCATCAGTGCCAGAATTGAGGCACTAAATCGTTTCAGCCTCGACTGGAGTCCATGCACGAGAAGATAAAGGATTCGCAGAAATGCATGCCAGCTGATACGATTGGATTAGGATTGAATCTTGTCTTTATTGTAGAGGGCGATGGTGATAGGCAACGCTACTTCTAGACCAGGCCCGGAAAACATGCTCACAAATAAAGAAGAAAAGAGAGGGTAAGAAGTCAAAAGATAAATGTAAATCCTGTGATAAAAGGTTTATAAATATTCAATAAAAGAATTACTGTTGTTAAAGGTTTGCTTTTGAGCTACTGCCTTTTCGAAACACCTATTGCGTCTACTATTTGTGTTTTCCAATTTATGAATTACTCATGAAGAATCGAAGCTTAGAGCGTTTCCAGCTTGGTATTCCATGCCTTGTTTTCTGTAAAACATCCCTCTCAAAAGGTCTATTCAAATCATTCAGACATAAGTTTCGTTGTATACCATTGTGAACAAAAGAGGAAACCTTCCATATCCAAACTCAAAATTTGGGGGACTTTAGGTAGGGTACTTTTCATTGAACAATGCTTCATAACAATTCATCGTGATACATCAACAAAGCGAAAATTCTGACGACCGCTGATGATACATTATCCAAACAATATTTCTGTCGTATAGCAACAGAATAATATTAATGTTAAAAGCAACAAATCGTGTCTGTAATGCACCTCCAAACTATACCTACAGATATCCAAGGATTAACTAGAGCAGCAAGAGATCAAAAGGCCTTGTAATATCCTGTATCGTTTGATTGTTTTTGCGAAGAACGATGAGTGCATCAGGATTTTTACTCTGTAGATAAAACACAAGCAGGCCTCTGACGCATTTAAAAGAAAGATTCATCAGTTGTTTGTTCATGTTAAGTTTTAATCAAAATTCGCATTTTTTCTTCTGCTTACACGTTTCCTCGATTTTATTTTTTCTCTCTCTTTTGTAACGAGAAGCTAAAGGATCTGGACAAAGAGAAGAAGAAAACGAGATAGAAAGGGAGACTTTTGATTCGATGCAATGGAATTTCACTTTGGTAATTTTGAGAAATGAAACAAAATCACGTGAGGATATAGATCTCTCTCTAATATATATATATATATATATATATATATATATATATATATATATATATATAATATATATATATACATAAATATATATATATATATATATATATATATATATATATATATGAATATATATATATATATATATATATATATATATATATATATATATATATAAAAGTATATGATAAATTTTGCACATTTAGACGTGTTTTTCATATCAAAATAAGCCATATATTTCGATACATTAATGTCTGGATTCTCTTCCCAACCTCGGGATCAGCGCCCCAGGCGGAACTATTGTCTTTGAGTGGTTCCGCCTGGGGCTTTGATCCCGAGGTTGGTAAGAGAATCAAGACGTTAATGTATCAAAATATATGGCTTATTTGGATATATATATATATATATATATATATATATATATATATATATATATATATAATGTATATATATATGTTTAGAGCAAAAAATAAAGGAGACCTGACTGATTGCAATTATTACAGAGGCATAACACTTTATGTCAGCTGTTATGAAAATATATGGTATGCTTATTCTAAAGAGTCTAGAGAAAAAGATTGATGAAAAGCTGAGAGATGAACAAGCAGGATTTAGAAAAGGTAAAAGTTCCACTGACTAAATTTTCATTTTGAGACATGTTGTACAGCAATGCAAAGAATAGTAGAATACAGAAATCCCCTTTTGATGTCATTTGTAGATTATGAAAAAGCCTTTGATAGAGTAAACCGGCCAATTTTGTGGCGAGTCCTGCGTTACTATGGAATTCCTCTTAAATATGTAAATTTGATTAAGTCTGTTCATGAGCATAGCAAGTGCAAATTTAATGCTAATGTTAATCAAATGAATTTCCTGTGAACATCCGAGTACTCCAAGGGAATGTATTGGCACTTATGTTGTTTATCCCCCTCATGGATTTTGTAATACGTAGAACAGTCAGAGATGTTGGAGAAGGATTGGACTGGAATGGTGATAGGAATTTAGCAGAAATATAGTGTGCAGATGATGCTGTTCTTGTTAGCAGAACACCACAGGATTTGTAATGCTTGCTTACTCGAATGCATGAAATATCACACGAGGTTGGGGTGAAGATAAATAGATGAAAGACAGATGATAAGAACGGAGTATGCAATGGAAGACGAAATGTCATTGTAAGGAGAAAAGATTAATGAGGTAGAATCATTTAAGTATTTAGGAACTATGATCTCCACCGGGTCTTTAAAATTAGAGTTTAGAGAAAATTTGAAAAAAGCTAATCAGACAATGGCTAGGTTAAGTAAAATTTGGAAATCAAATCGCCTGAAAATACATATAAAAATCAGACTATATATCAGTTTAGTGAGATCGATGTTACTCTATTGACATGAGTCATGGTATGACAATGGAACAATCTCCAATAGATTTTGTAGATTTGAGAACAAATCCCTCAGAAGGATATTGGGAGTTAAATAGCAGGACAGGATTAGAGATGAAACTATAAGAGATTACTCGAATGCCATATGTGGATGAGATCATGATGAGGGGTATATGGAGATGGTTTGGGCATGCTCTTCGCACTCCCCAAGAGAGATTAGGTCACCAAACGTTCAGCTGGGCTCCACAAGGCACTATAAGAGTTGGAAGATCAAGGCCTACATGGCTGAGGACTATGAAGCGCGAAGTAGGAGATGATGAATGGAGAGGAGAAGTATTGAATTAAAAGCTCAAGATAGAGACGACTGGCGAAATCTATCAGAGGCCCTTTGCGTCACTAGGCGTAGGAGATGATGATGATGATGATATATATATATATATATATATATATATATATATATATATATAAAATATATATATATATATATATATATATATATATATAATATATATATATATATATATATATATATATATATATATATATATATATATATATATATATATATATATATATTAATGACAAATCGCTGGAACGTGCGATGTCTCAAGATGATAGCAGGCCGGGAGGAAAAAGGAAACTAAGATTGGACAAGCGCTTTCGTGTTATTATTACACCTCTTCAAGGTCTTATGGTTTAAAAATACAATTAGAATACAAAGAAACCTCTGTGATGACGTAAAGCTAAATTACAAATTACTTAAAAGCTAGTTGTTTAAAAATATTGTTTACAAGAAATTCATCCAGTTTGTACATACCTGAACTGGTGTTGAGCAGATCTTCGAAATTTTTCTTAATTAAAACTGTTTCAATGATATTTCTTTTAACAAAATCCTTGCAAAATATAAGTTCTTTAGCAGCTTTCCAATTAATAGTGTGGTTGCAATCATTAATTTGCAGAAAAAGACTGCTGGCAATGTTTCCCGTTCTTACATTATATTTATGCTGTTTTAATCGAGTTTCTAGTGCTTTGCCACTTTGACCAATATATCGTTTATTACATTGATTGCATGGAATTTCGTATATACATCCGTTATTCTGTTTGGGGGAATTTTTTATCAATATATTCTTGAGCGTGTTGTTTCTAAAAATTACATTAATTCCAAAAGGTTTTAAAATTCCAGGTAGAGGTACAAACTGTTTGAAAAAAGGTAAAACAAGGAGGTTATTCACATTAAAATCATCGTTGTTAACAAAGCCATAAAATGTTTTCTTTGCCTTTTGACAGGCTTTGTTTATGAAATGTGATGGGTACTTTAAAATAAATGCTATTTCATGAATTTTCCCAAGCTCAGCTTCAAGGAGATCAGGGCAACTTACCCGCAGTGCCCGTAAAAACATGGATGAAAAAACCATCATTTTGGTTGATGGGTGATGATTAGAATAAAAATGTATATACGAATTAACATTCGTAAGTTTTCTATATACAGTAAATTAAAAAGACCTTTCTTGTCTAAATACTAGAACATCTAAAAAGGGAAGCTTGTTATCGAATTCTATCTCCAATGAAAACTCAATAGATGGTACCAGAGTATTTAAGGCTGTTAGAAAAGCTTTTTCATCCTTATCAATGGGCCACGCACAAAAAATATCAACATATCTGACCCAAAAGATACCTGCAGGTAGAATCCTAGGTAGGTACTTGGTCTCAAAAAATTCCATGTAAATATTGCTTAACTTCATTTTTTATCATCTCAAAAAATTCCATGTAAATATTGCTTAACTTAATTTTTTATCATGTGAAGCATTTCTAAGGAAAAAAAATGAATTTCAAATTTAGTTTAGCCTACGGCAAAATATTCTATATATGAACATTCAACTGTAAAGTAAATCGAGTTTAACCACTACGTCAGAGACTTCGATAAAACAAGATCGATGAACGAATGACAGAACCTTGCAATAATCATGGGCCAAATCATGGATATCAGAATCTTGAATCAAATCCTGTAGTTGAATAAATACCAGAACGCTTTGCAAACTTCCAAATCAAAGTATGAGTGCAAGAACCCTGTGCTATTGCAGATCAAACCATGAACAGCATAACCTTGTGGTGACCTGGTGGTAGCGTCCTTGACTGGTGATTGCCAAACTGGGGTTCGAGTCCCGCTCAAGTTGTCAGTTCCTTTGGTCACTGCAACCTAACCATCCTTGTGAGCTAAGGATGAGGAGTTTGAGGGAGCCTATAGGTTCATCTGCTGATGATAGCAGCCATTGTCTGGCCCTTCTTGGTCCCAGCTTGGGTGGAGAGGGAGCTTGGTTGCTGATCATAATGTAATATGATAAGTCTCTAGGGCATTGTCCTGCTTGATAGGGGAATGTCACTGTCCCTTGCCTCTGGCATTTATGAGTGGACTTTAAACCTTTAAACCTTTAAATGAAAAGTATAAATGTAAAGATTTTGTCAGATTAAACATTGGAAAAATAGATCTTGCTGCTAATCGTATCAATGCTAGAACCTTGTAGTTATTCAGATGAAATCATGTACTGTATACGCTAAAACCATAGCAAAAAATTGAATCAAAAGCATGAACATCTTAACCATGTGCTAAATAACGCCAAGTGATGAACACAAACCGGCGCAGATAATCGAGTGAAAAGTATAAATGCAGGAATCTTCAACCATATTAGATCAAATAGAAAAAAAATCTTGCAACAAACGAGTCGAATGTATTAGATAAAATCAACTTTATAAGAAATCAAGTAAAAATCGTGAACACTATAGTCCATTTCTTTTATCGAGGCAGATTTGCACCGACTCGCAGCGGTGCCCTTTAAGCTCGGAAAATTTTCCTGGTCGCTGATTGGTTAGAATTATCTCGTCCAACCAATCAGCGATCAGTAAACTTCTCCGAGCTAAAAGGACACCGCTGCGAGTCTGTGCAAACCTGCATCGCTAAAAGAAATTGACTATAGAACCTCGTGGTTAATCAAATCAGATTATGTAGAAAACACGTTACCTCAGACCGGGTCAAAACAATCAGATGTAAAATACTGTGGCCGATCAAACAAAATTATATATATACATATATATATATATATATATATATATATATATATATATATATATATATATATATATATAAAGAATCCTTGCAGAGAATCAAGCCAAAAGTATGAGCGCAAGAATCTTGTAGTAAACCAAGTCAAGCTATGAACACCAGAACCTTACTTGGCAAATACCCACAGACTGGCGATTACCTTCGAGGTCAAAACTATTAATCTCTTTTTCTGACGCTGTGTTTTCATCGTGTTGGCGAGAGAAGCTCAAAAATATATCGTCAATCAACGTTTCACCTCAGGTTTCCCCATTAAGCTTAACATATGAGCCTCCTTCTTCAACAGGATATCCTGTCGACTGCAGGATTAATTAATGACACAAAAATAGACACATGCGCGCGCACACACAAATGATCTCTCTCTCTCTTTTCGGGATCATTAGTGAGTTTATTGATAACGTAGTTTTGAGGAATTATTCTGTTTCCACCTGACCTTCTTCCGAGGACGTGTCTCTCACTTTGTTTGAAATGAGGGAAACGAAAATCATATATGGGTAAAAATATGACTTACATAAACGTTTGATAATTGAAAAGATAATAAAATAATTCTAAATATTTTGTTTTCACTAGATCTTAGTGATCATAGATATTACCCATAAACTTAAGATCTTTCAATAAAGTACTTGTAAGAGCTCAAGATTCATAGTAAGTTTAAATTCCCTAACCTCCGGATTATTTTTCTATTAACTTAAAGTATCTCCTAACTTATAGAGCCAGCTGTAGTTTTTCTTATGCAACTCATTATTATTATTATTATTATTATTATTATTATTATTATTATTATTATTATTATTATTACTAGCTAAGCTACAACCCTAGTTGGAAAAGCAAGATGCTATAACCCCAAGGGCTCCAACAGGAAAAAATAGCCCAGTGAGGAAAGGAAATAAGGAAAAATAGCCCAGTGAGGAAAGGAAATAAGGAAATAAATAAATGATGAGAATAAATTAATTAAAATAAAAATATATCATTCTAACAACAGTAACAGCGTCAAAACAGATATGTCCTATATAAACTATTAACAACGTCAAAAACAGATATGTCATATATCAACTATAAAAAGACTCATGTTAGCCTAGTCAACATAAAAACTGATACCTGAGCCCTCCTTAGACAAAACCAGTCTAAATAACGAACGATTTTCAAGTGTACTTCATCTCTTCTCTGGAGCCTAATGGAAATGAAAAGTAAGTAAAAAAGGTACCGGCCTCATTCACTGAATGCATACCAGACCCCATACAGACCTGATGATGGAGGTATTCAGAATTCCTTTTATCCCATTAGAATATATTATATTTAGCCTTGCGATTAGTATTAATCCCGTCCAAATGGTCCGACTCGTGAGCCCTGAAATTCTATGACTCAGCCAACGGTTGCAACTCTCAATATGCCTGGTATTACGATTAGGATAATTACCATTGTTATTTTGGCTATTCAGAATGAGCACATCTTCGTTTAAAGGATGTCGAAAAGAAATGAATATAAACATACATGTAAAGAGATAAGCTTTCTTTGCAATGGAATGCTTACATTCAGTAAAAACGAAATACCAGAAATACTTGAGAAGATAATATAAGAAGAGCAAAAATTATAAGAAAATAACAAATATGCGCAATCAATAAACAGAATATATAAATAAATAAAACAGTAATGATGTAATTCATGAACAGCTGTTGAAGGTGAAACACTTCGGGTGCGGATATACGTGTGTGGGTTAAGTAAGACTCTATTATGATTCATATATCTGCAGATGTGAGTTTAGTGATAATCTCAACACTTTCTTTGTACATCTCTCTCTCTCTCTCTCTCTCTCTCTCTCTCTCTCTCTCTCTCTCTCTCTCTCTCTCTCGCACAAGCACAAATATCTGTATCTATCCATATATATATATATATATATATATATATATATATATATATATGCACAGTAAATATATATAAA
>NC_090742.1:27488617-27503617 GCF_036898095.1 Palaemon carinicauda
TATATATATATATATATATATATACACAGTATATATATGTATATATATACTGTATATATACATATATATATGTATATATATACTTAAATATATATATAAATATATATATATATATATATATATATATAAATAAATAAATATATATATATATATGTGTGTGTGTGTGTGTGTGTGTGTGGGTGTGTGTGTGTGTTAACGTGTTGGTTTTATAATGTCACATGAGACTCATCAATACCTCCAGCATAAAGGCCAAATATCTCTTAACACTGAATTTATTTTACTTCAGGAATAACTTAATTATACAAATTAAATATTATATAATGGGGCATCTACTCACGCACAGATTCAAGCCTACGCATATTTATCCAGTAAATTATCAAGATAATTTACATATACTGTATACAGTAATCAGAAATTGACGATACCATCAATATTCTAATCTTAATAAGGTTCTGTACTTAAACTAGAACTTTAGAATAAAAATCAGCTCATGGTCATCATTTTAGCAAAAGGCTACGTTTAGAGAGAGAGAGAGAGAGAGAGAGAGAGAGAGAGAGAGAGAGAGAGAGAGAGAGAGAGAGAGAGAGAGAGAGAGAGAGAGAAACTCTCAGAGACAGATTGGCCGTTAATTATGCATTAACTGGTATTACAACCATCAAGGTCATTGACGCAAAAGGTTGCACCCTGGATTTTTTTTTTTCAATTCAACCAGTTTGGGAAATCTTAGAAACTGTCAAAAGGGGTTAATTTCTCTAGTACCTTCCTAGTAATAAAACCTTATCCAGTTTTAATAAACTCTTATAATCATAACTCATGTACCTGAGCTGTCAAAAATGCTGTCTAAATATTTAGATAGATATGCACACACGCACACATATGTAATCAATCCCAACCCCTCCCCCTTTCCTAACTACAACCCGCTGGTTAGGCATATTTCTGGAAGCGTGTGGCTGTATAATATAGGGGGATTATAATTATAATGAAAACAAACGCAGCATTTTTATAACTATTTTCAACCATCTGAGCAACAAGATATTTCTCAAATAAGTGTGAAAGGATTTCAGCACTCAAAAATATTAAATGATTGAGCTTGAATTTAATTTCAACCGAACAGAATAAAAAAGAAAAAAAAATGCAAAACAAATTGAGAAAATGACAACCAGCATCTTGACAAAGCTTAACATGATTATAGTATAATGTTTCGCTCAGATATGCTCTCCAGACTGGAGTTGATAGATGCAGAATGGTAAAATAGAGATTGACTGCTAAAGAGAGAATCCCTGACATTTGCAGGATGAAGAGATATGAAGGCGTGAACCGAAAATATGTAAATTTCAAAATGCAATTCGCAGAGAGGAAGAAGAAGTGTTTCAGAGAAACGCCTCTGTTTGATTTTCATATGTCCTGCTGATAATTTGAATATTAGACCATCGTGCTAGATTTTATGAAACGACATCCGTAGGCAGAGAATAATAAAGTATTCTTTACAGCCCTATAAGTAGGGGATTTATCTTGGACAAAGCAAAAGTGGTCATTCAAAAACTAAGAACTAAATTATATGGTCTTTTGGAAGTAAAGGATCAGTGAAATTTCGTTAACTCAAGTTATGGCAAAAAATTAATCTATAGGATGAATCAAGTATCCGAGAGAAAGATATAATGAGGCTTAAAACCAATGTAGAAAATCCTGTTTGTCCATAAATCCATAACGATTAATTTTGGAATATGCAATGTTTTGATTTTTCAGAAAAAAACAAAAGAACTTATGGGATGAGATCAGACAACAGGAGTTGATATGCGAGATGTACACAAGAAGACGACAAAAAACATTTAACTTAGGCTACTGCCAGATCGAATCGAGAAGTGAGCAGAAACATATCTATATTTTTCCCAATACAGTAAACTAACGATCAATCGCGTGGGAAAAAATATAAAAGTTGTCTCAATAATTAGGAGCTCTGTTAGCAAACACTAAAATATATTTCTCTAGCACACATGACCATCTTTATAGAGCTTACTTAATAAGAAATCTTCCACTTTGAAAGCAAAGACATGGAAAAGTTTCTACTAAAAGTAAAATAAGTAAGGACAGGGAAAACGGTCATCAGAAGAACAAATAAAAGGGTTGAAGGGAGAGGGGACATTTGCTTCAGTAACTGACGTTGTGACCCATGGAACACAACGTTCTGTAAGTTCAGATTATTGACACCAAACCAAAAATTCCTTTATTGGAAAAATCTAGGAGGAAGCCTCATTGGTCCTTAGCCCTTCCTTCCCACAAAACACCTTTTTATGACATTAAGATTCCTCGAATATTATTATTATTATTATTATTATTATTATTATTATTATTATTATTATTATTATTATTATTATTATTATTAGCCGCGCTATTACTCTGGTTTGAAAAGAAATAAGGAAATAGAAAATGAGCTATATATAAGTAATGAATAAAAATAAAATAATGAATAAAGAATAAAAGATATCTTCAGATCAGCAACAACGTTAAAATAGATTAGTCATATATAATAATAATAATAATAATAATGATGATAATAATAATAATAATAATAATAATAATAATAATAATAATAATAATAATAATATTGATAGGAACACTTGATGTCATAAAAGTTGTTAGCGGGAGGAATAAGTTAAAATGAGACGAATTTATATGAAATAGACACTTTATAAAATCAACTTGAGGAAAATACTGATAATATGGTGACAATGGTCTGAAGCATCTGGAATGCTTGGTTTGTTAGGTAAGGGAATACTCAATAACTTGCTTTATTATAGGCAAAAAAGTACAACACAGCAATTGAAAACTAGAATTGAGGAAGAACAAGCCTAGTAACAATCAGAAGCCATAAATTCGAGGAAAAACCGTGGGGATTGTTTGTTGTGGGATACTTGGAAAGGGCTAAGACAAATGTCATGAAAGTATATGAGTATTAAAGAGAAAAAGGTTGAGTAGTGACTCAGAACCGTTACATGAAATAGTAACAGTGCTAAAACCACGTATTTATTCATGACATTGAGAATGATGGCATTTTATGGTGGCAGGTAGTAATAAGTCTTTCCTTCAAGGGTTACCACAGTGGATCATCTGTCTCCATTTACTTCTACCCACTGAATCCTCCTGTCATGCCAACTCCCCTAATATCTTCTCTTAGTAAATCCATAAATCTCCTCTTAGGTATTCCTCTACTACTTCTACCTGTTGGGTTCCATGCTTAGCATCCTCCTCCCGACATACTAATTTTCTTCACGTGCCCAAACCACCTTGAGGCCCTTCCACAAGAGAGGCAAATGCAGGGTGGGCACTCTGACTTGCCCGTAATTCTTTCGCTTTGAAACAGTGTTACCAGATCAGCAGTCCAAGGCAGACAGTAGGCACAGGCAGGCGAACGTATGACTCGGGCCAGATGCCCGACAGAGGGCAGAGTGCAGTCAGAGTTGTCAGGATATAGCCACCCACCCATTCAGTGCCTCAACAACGGGCACAGGCACTTCGATGGTTTGCCCGTTGATTCCTCGTCTATGAGGCTATCTACACTCTTGATCGTCCCCCATACAACAAACTTGGTAACAGTGTCTGCCCGTTGTGCATTTGCCCCTCATGCTTCTCTTCCTTTCCAAACTGAATAAGCTGTTAAGGTTCTCTAATGAATTGATTTCTGATTTTATCCTTCCTCGTCATCCCAAATAGGAACCTCAGCATTTTCATTTCTGCTACTTCCGTCTCTGCTTCTTGTTTCTTGGTTAAAGGTAGTCTCTAAACAACAGAGCATAGCTGGTTTTACCACTACCTTATAGGCCTTCTCTTTCAGAAATCTTGATATCCATTTATTGCATACCAAACATGATACTCTTTTCCAGCCAATCCACCCAGCTTGAATTCACTGCCTCACCTCCCCATAGCACTCACAATCACTTTGAATAGTTGATTATATGTATTCAAATTCATCTACCCTCTTCAGTTCTATGCCGTCCAATCGTATTGAATTCCTGACTTCCCCCTCATTTTCACATACATACTTTGTCTTATTTTGACTGATTTTCATAACATTCCTCTCTAGTGCATACCTCCAAATTTCCAAATTTGCTTCAACCTCCTTATCACTCTCTCCAAAGATCACTATATATGATCAGAGAAGAGGCGGTAAACAAAATTCAGACATTGGTGGCTGACACTGAAACGAGAAAAATCGGAAACTAAAACCCAAAATAATGATATGCAATGTATACAATGATGAAGATGATGTAGTAAATGCTTTGATTCAAAGAAATCGCTGCCTGAACCAAATCCAAAATATAGAAGATAAGTGTAGTCATGAAGAAAAAGGCCTCGGGGGGGGGGGGGGGGGGGACCACCCACCGTGTGCTGAAATGTGATCCTGAAGTTTGGAGGGTTATTCATGATAATGGGGACAAAGTTTCGTTACGATGGGGTATCTATAACATACGTGATAGGTACCATATGGACATTTTGAAAAAGATTGAAAGTCTAAGAATGAAGATAAAGTCTGCGGGAAATGTTCAGGGAGACACTCCTCCAGGGAGTGTAATGCGCAAGTGTCAAAGTGTATAAACTGGACAAAGTTAAACGGACCAAGTGACCACATAGTAAATTCTAGAGACTGCAATGCTTTCGACTTGGAATTGAAAAGACTAGGGGAAGATACTGATCATGATTACTAGGGATGTCATAAACTGTGGCTATGTAAATATACAATCTGTAGGTAATAAGACTGTTCAAATTCGAGAATTGATAAACGAGAAATATTTAGATATGCTAGCATTATCTGAAACATGGTTAAATAACTTGGAAAAGGCAAAAATCACTGAAATGACGTCCCCCACACATGCCTTCTTTCACATACCGAGAGAAGGTAGGTCTGGTGGGGGTGTCGGACTCTTTATTCATAAGTTATTCAAATCTCAAAACGTTGAAAACAATTAGTGTTTAAATACTCTGAATGAACAAGGTAAAACGACAGCGGAGGTCCTGTAGAGAGTAGAGGTCCCCTGCTGTATGAGACAGGAAAAGCCGCCATCAAAGTAAAGTAAAGTAAGTAAAGTACTATGTCTTTTGCACTCCACTTCAAAAAGTACTTAAAACAAGAAGCTAATTAAAACTCTATTATCATTCTGTTATTATATTATATATTCTTATGCCAATGCCAGTGTTTTCATTAAATAAAGTTAGTTGATCTGGATCTGTCTTTGCATTTATGCTTCGTTTACTCCTGTCACATTGGTGACCCCTACGGAGTGTCTCGAACACACACAGGGCCTCCCAGCTCACAACTTTGTCTGCCATATCTTTCAACGATGCCCACAACCAATCCTGACTCACCTGTCCATTTAGCTATAGTGACGCATCCACCGTTTGCCAACAGTGATGTGTTTGCTTGATTTCAGCATACCAAGGTTCAGTTCTGCATCAAAGGTGAGGCTCGCTCAAGCAGCAATGTTGATTATATGCTCACTGCGATTCCTGACGACATCTTCCCAAATTTCTCTGACTCATTTTGTGAGCAAAAGGACACCCCGTACCTCCTGGAGCAGTATTCACCATCACCAGCCATCCATGTAGTCAAGATATTTAGCTTTCTTAGCATTCGTTGAGGGATCAAAAGGCATCGACATTCTTACAAGAAATGATCAGTATTGCTAGTCTTCAACCTGCTGCAGACAGTTCTCACAGTGAATTGAGCCTACTTTATGCCCTTTGTGTACAACCCCTGCACGGAACCTGCGTGAGCCTCTCTTCCCGATGTCAACATCTTGCCTATGAACCAAAATGACATACACAAGACCACCATCACCAACCTCTTTGGCACATACAGTATACCTGCATTTACTCCTGGCATGATCTCATAATACAGGGACCACATTTCAACGACCAATGGAGGGTATCTTAGGGGCCCTCCTCTTTGGCATATGTTACATAGATAACACACTAATATTTTCCCCCAACAAAGAGGACCACCTACATCACAGACATGTTTTACTGAACCTGTTTCATACACGCTAGTACACTGTAACAGTATTGCTTTTTCATCTCTTGCTCTCCCCCTCACTGATAATATAAACTTGTTAAGCTTGCCATCGCATGTCATGTACTGTTTGAATTTTGACATTCTTGCTCACACCTATCTGTACTTAAGCTTGTTGTCTTGTTGAATAAACTCAGTTGTATTCACCTTGCCTCTCTGTTAGAACCTAACAGTTACGGTTCTACAATATCATCCTCGACTACCTGAAACAGATTGGACTTGTAATCATGTACAACAAGTGTACCTTTGGTGTCAAGGAAGTGGCATTCCTGGGTCATCGAATCACTCCTGAGAGTGCTCGTACCCCTCCCTAAGAAGATATCAACAGTTCAGAAGTTACCATGCACTTAACCATCATAGCACTGCTGGAATTCTTTGGCATAGTAAATTATTATCCCTGATTGTTTCAAGCCATTGCTACCACTCTTGTACCCCTCTATGACTCACTCAAGGGCACTTCAGGAGGTAGCCTTTGTCCATGCAAGACGCAACATCTGCCTCATGCACATTACTGCCGCCATACTTTCTGGATGGATACCAAGTTTTGGCATCCCATAGCACATTACTTCCGAAACGAGTACAATTTTCATGTCACCATTGTAGATATCATTAGGGCATCTTCTCTGCATCACCTTACATCAGACTACTGCTTATAACCCTGCAGCCAATGGAATGGAATACCCTCAAAACAGCTTTGATGTCCCACTCCAACGTCTCCAGCTGATTTCTACAACTCCCCTGGGTCCTACCCAGACCGAGACCATTCTCAGGGACATATGGTGTCTTTGGGAGTGTCTCAGTAGCTGAAATGGCACATGGCATAGAGTTGGTCATTCCTGATGACATTTTCCATTCGTTACCTCCGATGATCTCCAGCGCCTGTTGTACGTTATTGGGATATTCAACCCCTGCCGTCAGACTTACAAGGCCCCAGCAAAACAGCACATACCACTACACCGATGCTTGCAAGCCACTACTTACGCCCTTATATACGAGCACCATATTTGTCATCTGTTGTACTCCAAAAGCTTTCCTCCTCAACATTTATGGAAAAGAGGATTGGATCACTATTGACCACCTAAAATCTGAGTATCATACAAGATGACCCATCAATGGTAAAATACTCTATGGCAAGTTGTCTGATTCAGGTAGGGGGCATGTAATACACATGCAGTAAGCAACGCACATACAAATGAAGAAAGGTGCCCCTATTTACGTTTTCTTCACTACTGCAAATGCCAAATGCCAAACGTCAAAAAAGCCGTTAACGTAATAAGCTAATTTCAACTTTATTATCATATTGTTACTAGATTGTTTATTTTAATGTAAATGTCAACCTTAATTACCAAAACCAGGTAATATACACATGTAATTTTCACCCTTTCAGACCTATAAATACCTGTGTTATCTCTTAAATGAAATTATTTATTCAGTAGCTGTGTTTATATCAATGCCTCGTACATTCCCGTCACAATTCTAAGGTAAATATTACCCAATGCTATATTCATAAGCAAATTATCATTGCCAGCGTATAAGTGTGTTTCCATCTCTTGATAATTTATCATAAGTTTTAAAAAATATGCTGATATATATATATATATATATATATATATATATATATATATATATATATTACATTAACTAGATGCAGCATTTAAGGGTAAATCTCCCTAAACACCTTCTCTCTCTCTCTCTCTCTCTCTCTCTCCTCTCTCTCTCTCTCTCTCTCTCTCTCTCTCTCTCTCTCTCTCTCTCTCTCTCCATTTCTAAACTTATCAAGTTTTCATTCAACCTGTTGGTTTCGGGTCTTCAGATAGCTCATTCATTATCATTAGTATTATAACTCTCTATGATAACAATTCTTCATTCAAGTTCCCCCTCAGTGATGCATACCGAGCTACATATATTGAAGTTGTATTTTTAACATTATCCTAACTGAAACAAATACACTAGTCTATTTCCTATGAATATAATAATTACTAAACATAGTATTGAATTAGAACATGGATTTGGGGGAAAGTTGTAGCTCCAAAACTTATAGAGTGTAATTCACCAACGAGTTTGTATATAGGGATAAAAGTTCAATTTACAAAACAAAACCTACTTGTCTTATGTTAATGTGAACCAGATTTATTCTCTTTTGTTAAGTCCAGGACTACAAAACGAGAAGGCCTTCTGTATACACAGCAACTTTCTACAAAATAGAACGATATCGTCTTATAAAGGAAAAAAATGAGAGAGAGAGAGAGAGAGAGAGAGAGAGAGAGAGAGAGAGAGAGAGAGAGAGAGAGAGAGAGAGAGAGAGAGAGAGAGAGAGAGAGAGAGAGAGAGAGAGGACCCAACAACTAAAGAGAGTTTAAACAACAAATAGATGAATGCATATCAATACAAAGAGAGATAAAGAACAATAAAAAGCCAAGTAAATTGAGTCAGTGGAGCGTGACGTAGCGACGATCGTATTTCCCTTCCATCCAGGAACGAAGGATAACTCGCCTCCAATACTTACCATTTGGCTAGTGGCTATTATCAAACTTTGATTAATTCCAGCTTCCATAACATTCCTCCGGCGGGGAAACTTTCTCGCTGAAACTACTCCCCAAAGTTCACTGCTTTGGAAATAGATGAGCTTAATCTGAACCCTCTTTTTCCTGCAACCTTTTCCACCCTTATTATTTTGGGGATTTTGCTTGTTTTCATTTTTTCATTAATGTATTTTGTTTCATATATATATATATATATATATATATATATATATATATATATATATATATATATATATATATATGCGTACGCAGGCATACATATAATTGCGTATTCTAGATTATATATAGTATACTATATGTTGTACACTGTTAAAAATTTGCATTAAAAACGGTAAATGTCTGGCAACACTTATTCCAGGATTTTTACCGTTTTGAAAACGGATATATTGATGTAAAGGAGGGATATTACGGTCACCAACCCCTAAGAAGTAATAACATAGTGTGGTAAAATTACGGTCACCTCTATTTTACTGAAGTACGGTCGAGAACAGTATATTTTTACGGAGAATTTCCGATTAAAATTACTGTTGTTTCTAACAGTGTAAAGTATCATGCTCTTCAGGGTGCGTTCAAGTTTTTCTTTATAAGTTTTATGTATCATATATCACATTGTGTATATTAAATATTGATCGTTATGCTTTTTTGCATATCTATTATCTTTCAAGCATAACCTATTTCATTTATATACACTACATTTATACATTATCTATTACGTTATACAATACATACTGCAAGTGTTTTTTAATCCTATAATTCACTCTAGCTGGTTCCCACAACTTCCCTATTCCGGTTATAACGAAAATCATTTTATATATCTTATTCATTTCTCAATTACTTTTAGTTGAAAATAATATATTTGGAGAGAATGAAAGTGATTCGTCTAATAAGTCGAGTTATTCATTTCCCAATTTTTCAAAGGAGATTTTAAATGGATCAGTGGCATTAAGGAATAATTCCCTATAATTCTTATCTAACCAGATTGTAAGCGCAAAATTATCTCAATAATCTTCATCGCATTTCTGGGTGAGTAAAGACAGAGACTAATGTTAATGATATTACTATAAAAGTAATCATGCTAATAATAATAATAATAATAATAATAATAATAATAATAATAATAACTTTCATACACTATTATTATTATTATTATTATTATTATTATTATTATTATTATTATTATTACTAGCCAAGCTACAACCCTAGTTGGAAAAGCAAGATGCTTTAAGCCCAAGGGCTCCAATAGGGCAAATAGCCCAGTGAGGAAAGGAAATAAGGAAATAAATAAATGGTGAGAACAAATTAACAATAAATCATTCTAAAAACAGTAACAACGTCAAAACAGATATGTCATATATAAACTATTAACAACGTCAAAAACAGATATGTCATATATAAACTATAAAAAGACTCATGTCAGCATGGTCAACATAAAAACTACTACAACTACTACTACTACTACTACTGCTACTACTACTACCAGTAATACCCCAAGCATAACCATTTCCCTCAGCTTATCATTATTAAACTGATATATGTTATACTAATAGCCAGTCTCCTTTTGTTGACATGTCCTTCGTCATCATCCTTGAATGAAGAATTAATCTTATGTGTAACGTTACGACTGTTCTATAATTCACAGAGTCGAATTTACTTAGGCTATCTGACCTAAATTGTCACTTACAACAGTCATTTCGAGCACGTAAACGCTTTATTCTCATATTCACGCGCCCTTATTCATGAATATATCTTTCATGCGAGTGTACGAAACGGTAAAAAATTACGGCTAAATATTTTTGTAGATATGCACACACATGTGCCCCACCTCTTTCACTAGGGTATGACTACTCCCTTCCTCCTCTTCCCAAGGATTGGGAAGAGCTCAGCGTAACTAGAATATATATATATATATATATATATATATATATATATATATATATATATATATAGATAGATATATAGAAAGATAGATAGATAGATGGATATAATATATATACATATATATATATATATATATATATATATATATATATATATTTATACATATATGTATATACATGTACATATATATATATATATATATATATATATATATATATATATATATATATATATTGTATATCCCAACACCTGCTCTTTATCTCTTTTATTATATAATGGAGAGAGAGAGAGAGAGAGAGAGAGAGAGAGAGAGAGAGAGAGAGAGAGAGAGAGAGAGAGATAATGCACAGCCCCAGAATGAAATAAATCCCATAGAGCGAGAGCTCCAATTTCGCTGGTGCAGGTATTTGCGGAATGCAAAAATCTCTATGGGGGGTTGTCGATCAGGTTCGCTCTGGTATGTTGAACTGATGGAAAAATCGGGAGTTTGCGGTGGGGAGATTAAACAAGTGGGGTGGATATGTACTGATGGTGTAAAGGGAGTCTGATACAAAGGGGGTTTTTATTCACACGCCTTTTATAAGGGGAAGGACCTCGTCAGGGGATTTGCTCTTTGACAACTAACTACGGATTATCGAGAAATATCAGCCTGAAAGATTTTTTTTTTTCGCCTGTTATGCATTGCATTAGATTTTGGAGGATTAATTAGCGCAATATTATTACAGCATCCATCCATTCATGCAAGCAAGAAAGAGAGCTAGCGCGTGATATATATATATATATATATATATATATATATATATATATATATATATATCTATATATATACTGAATATATATATATATATGTATATACAGTATATATATATATATATATATATATATATATATATATATATATATATATGTGTGTGTGTGTGTGTGTGTGTGTGTATGCACGCGCATGTAAAAATATAATAGTGTGTGAATATCTACATTAAGTTATAGACTAGACAATATATCGATGTGATATGTATAAACTTAGATGCATGGTAAAATGATTAACAGAGATGTTATGTGAAATGTGTGATTTTGACATCATTAATTAGAAGATGGATGCAAGAATGAAATATGTTACGGATAATGATTTTGAACCGTACAGTATTAACCGGCAAATGAGAGGAATGATTACATAGATTTATGAAAAGGTCTTAAAGAGTTTGTAAGAAAAGGTCACTTGTATTTGTGTAGACTTTTCCTTCTGGTTATCAAAGGGTCTTCCATTTCAATAACTCTTCAACAAAATCCATCCAGAACATTCTATGTCTTCCTTGTCTACAGCCTCTCAAGATGTCTGGTTCATATCAATTTCCTTATTTTCCACATGAACAAACTATCTCAAAATGGCTGATCCATTTTATTCAACGATTCTAAAATTTTCACCATTTCTACACATCTCATTCATTCACCTCAATCCACATTTATAAGTAGACCTTTAATCTTAGCCGCTTCAATCTTTTTTGTTCAATACATTTTCAACATCCAAATTTCGTTTTTATAAAGGCGAATAGGTTCGCCAAACTTTACATGCATTACTTACATCTTATCAAATATATTTGCTTCCAAATATCGATGCAAATCAATGTTCCCATTGTTCCACCAATCTTATTACCAGTCGCTGTGCTATTTTCTTGCTTTCCAGTTAATCTACACTCATAGCCTCACCAACGATGCCATTCCTTTTTAGCTTTCTACTCTAACAAACATTTCAAACATTCGCGCCAAAGCAGATTCTCTTCACGATACCGAACACCGCATCATTTGAAAAAATCAGCCACTTTGCGCTGCACATAAGGGTGTTACATATTACATGACTTTGCACAGACATTTATCTTTTCTGTGAATTTTTACACTATCTCCCTTCAATAAAGAAGCAAAAAAGCAATTATTGCATAAAAACTGGGTTCGTACGTATACTTACAAAGGAAAATTAATCCCGCTGTGTCAATTTATTCTAACATAAAAATTACATGAATGTTAAAAGATGTTTAACCCCTTCATGAAAATACCTTCTACACTACACAACCAGTGACCTAAGCACTGCACCTTTATGAATGATATAACATATCGTTACGAGAACTTTGTAATACACAAATAATAGCATCCTTTTATTCTCAAACTTCTAACTAATATTTCAAAATAGACTTAAGTCTACGCACTATTTCTCTTGCCTAAGCCACAATGTACAGTACTTCTCTTAGCATCCATACCCTCTCAATCCCAACCATTCTATTCAAAAACTCAAGTAAACCAAGAAATTATATACCTCTACAATTCCTACATTTTCTTAAATATTCTTTACATTTGTACAAAGATAAAAAGATTAATGGCACCCTCCCCTTTTGCTAATTTTCTGACAGCTATGTAAACCTTACACATCATAGCCACCAACTTAAACATTGCAATCGCCTTGGTGTGGAGTATCTCTCCCATGAATATTCTTTAATTAACACTCACTCAGCAAGATGTATTATTCAGCTCAGCCTCACATCAATCATCCACGTTTAGCAACTCTCCAGAATACTTACTCCATCGAAAATAAAATGCCGTTCTTCAGAATGTATCTATCCATTGCTTTCTTTAATATTATTCCATGAGTACAAATTTTTGTTTTTTTTTTAATTATTGTATTTACTCAAATACATACTAAAAGAATGATTTTTTCACTAATTTTGCTTAATTGTTTTATACATTTCATATCGTTACATCACTATTATTTTTCTAAGTCACTCTCCTTGTCCCCACAGGACCACAAATACACCCTCTCATAATTTCCACCAATTTAAATGTCTGCAACACAATCCAATTTTTTCATCTATCTTCAAATACTCACTTCCTGATTTTCAAACTTATGTTTATAATTTACATTTATAACTCCATTTTCACACCTTTTCTTAACTGCAATTGACCTAATTTCACCTTTGCCTCAGCCAAATAATAACCATAGATTCCGTTAAAAAAACATATTCGACTACATATCTAGGCCAATTTCTTTACCTATTAACCAGAGCAACTTCAAGAGGCTGATTCTCAGTGCTTGAACTTCCCAGAACGTAAATGGCTCATAAAGATATTGAATCCCATCTGGATATTCGAAGAATTCTTTTTTACTCGGATTTTTTTTTTCTTTTTTTTTAATAGCCAAGGAGTACTCGCAGGCCTCATTAGTAGCTTGGGGAGAAATTCAGAGGTGGCAAGGGTCTTACAGAATCAAAATTAGAGTCAGCGAGGGGGAAGAGCAATGCCAAACCAGTCATATCAGCGTCTATATTGCAAGAATATTCTTAAACGGAGATAAATATCACTTGAGTATTTCTGTGACTGCAATAATCACTTTAGCGTAGATAGTTAAAAAAAAAAAAAAAAAAAAAAAAAAACCGATAAAGTTATGATAAAGGCACCTGTAATTTTATAACTGAATGTTGTAGACTGACATGGATGAAATTACTTTAAGGAAATTTTTCAAGATTGACCTCAATATAATTCTTAAACAGTAATACACAGATGTCTGTTGCACGAAGAATATTATCTTGATTTTCTAAAGTTAGGATGATCAACTAGAAAAGGCATCTTCGGATGATTTGAGTAATTTTAGTTACAAAGAGAGGAGACTGCCTAGGTAGTAATCAATTGGTAGACTATTGTCATCATTATTATTGCTAACGTTATGTTTATTCTTATTTTTACCTTCATTATTACTATCATCATTGCTATCTTTATTATTTTCAATATTAATATGATAATTTTTTTTCTTTTAATTGTGATCAATAAATAGTTAACACATAGAAGGAAAATTAACACAAATCTCTGAAAATGTAGAATTCCTTTCGACATTAAATCTCAACATATTCTGCTCTTGGCGCAAGTTAACAAATGCCGCCTGGTGGCATGCAACCGAAAGAGACCCAGGAGCTCTTTCGCCTGCTCTGAAGCGTATAGAGTCTCTAAAGAGCAATGAACAGAGAGATGTATGAACAGATACGCCACAGAGAGGCAGTATATGCGATGAACTTGATTCATAATGACAGCGTGTCGATTTTGAAAGATTTTATGCCGGTTATGAATACGAATGATAAGAAAAAAGATTTTAATGTCTGTTGTTTTTCTCAAAAGAAAAATTATAAGAATTAAGATTAATATCGCTTAAACAACTAAGATAAAAAAACCAAAAAAGTAAAATTCTATATTGCAAAGGATTAAAGTTTAATGATGTAATTTTTGCCGGTAGCGTCTGCCATAACTGCAATAAACCTCGCAAATAAAAAATTGGCTTTCGTCGAGGGAATAATGAATTGGCGCATCTAGTCCCGTTTTTGATAGAGCCTTTTTGGCGCGAGATTAAATGAAAATAATGGCGAGGATAATTTTGTTTCGGTTCTCTGCACGCACGATATTATTGGAGTTCACAGCCGGAGAGCTGAAATGGAAATTCCACTGCTACGAAGTATGGTTTAATTATAAAAGAGGAATCCCCCG
>NC_090742.1:27508617-27521117 GCF_036898095.1 Palaemon carinicauda
GGCTCGAAGATTACAGGAGGAACGATAATTTGTGGAAAACTAAATCAAAGGCATTTGGTAACCACAGAGAACGATTGAAATGTTTCGACAGCAAATTACCAATGGAATAAAAAAAAAAAATATTCATTCAATCAATTCCTGCTGCACCCAAAGGAATGCAGAGGGCCTTGATGAATTATCGTCACAAATGTCCATCCTATGCCAGTTCCATCGTCCCCGGCTCATCTCCTCATTCTTCTCCCACTTCCTTCTTCGTTGTTCTAAATCTTTAGTTTACCTCTTTATCATTAGCGATTTTGTAATCCATTGAGAATGCATAGTGGAACGCGCAGAGATAAGAAACCGTGGAAACGTCACTCCTGAACTGAGGAATCATAGAAGAGGAATGCAGGGAATAAAATTCAAAGTCTGAGCCGCCTTCTTCCTCCTGTATTTAGAAGGGTGGCTTTGGCCATCGAGATGTCAGACAGAAATAGTAATATAAGTAACAAAAAAGCCGATACACAAAATACTGATGAAGATAATATTTGGTCAGAAATAGAAATTCAAAGTCAACCATAAACTACCCTAGTAGAATCAGAGATTGATTCATGAGAACACTAAGTGATGCAATAAATTCACTACAACCACCCACCATCCTTAAACTGTATCAATATATTCAAAGAGAAATATTGGTCTAGATAACTCAGTAGCAGAGCTGGGCCTTATATGAAGATCACTATAAAGAATGTCGAAGAAAAAAGCTGTCACAGCCGTCAAAAGAATACTAGATGTGCAATAACTTATATACTTCTAGTGAAAAAGGAAGAATATTTAGTTGAGAATCTCATACAGCATTCGCCTCTCCTAAAGCTGGTCATCTCATAAAATCAAGAAGCTCTGGCAGCGTTGATTGATTGATTGAATCAGAGTTCTCTGGCATCCTGAAATTGGTCATTGACGCCGATAGTGTTTGTTGTAGATAAAGAGTAAAAGCATATTCAATTTAAAACCATAAAAGCGAAGATGTCCTTAAAAAATTTGAATAGCTTTCAGAAAGCCTGAAACTTATAAGATTAACGAGAACGGCAATAATAAACAAGAAAACCTAAACATAAATAAGGAAATATTTAGCCAAGGATGAAATGCGATTAGTTAAAATATCCTAACATTCGATGAATTAATATCAAGCAAAAGAAAGACTATTACGATATATACTATCGAAATACAATTCTATACATTGCTAATGCCCATGAAAGAACGAACAAAAAAGATTTAAAACTGGAGCAAAAGAAATGATAACATAAAAAGGCCCAGACTGGGTTTACACTCAGAACATGCTATTGATACAATACAAATAATTTGATGACTGGGGAAAGTTTATCAAATACGCGGAAAAGCATTTCAAAAGAGGAAAGGAATCACAAACAACGGCAATTGTGGATAATATTTCATCAAAGCATATCCGAATTCATTTCATACCTTCCACTGAATATCTATCAAAGGAAAAATATTTAACGTTAACGTTGATTTTATTTTCATTCTGTTTCGAAAAAGAATATTCTTCTTACATAATATGTCAGAAGAATATTCTTTTTCGAAACAGAATGAAAATAAAATAAGATACGTGTATAAACACCCACACCCACACACACATACACACACACACACACACACACACATATATATATATATATATATATATATATATATATATATACATATATATATACACATATATGTATTTATATATACATGTATACAAAATGTAAATTAATATACATATATATATATATAAACTGTATGTATATATATATATATATATATATATATATATATACACATAGACATATATGTATGTGTATATATATACATATATATGTATATATATATGTATATATATATATATATATATATATATATATATATATATATATATATATATATATAAAATATCTTTGGTATACGACGGGGATATCCGATCCTATGCAGTCTTCTTTGCCACCGTAATCACTATATTAAATGGTCGTTTGCCTGATATCATCTTTCACCTTATGTCCCCATCTAATTCTCTGCCTCCCTCTCGATCTTTGCAAAAGATAATGACAAAGTGAGGTAAAATTATGGTTGCCTGTAAATTACTGTAATGCGACCGAGAACAGTATAATTTTACGGGGAATTTCCGATTAAAATGACAAATTCGTAGATAATTTGTATTTTTCCCAACTATACAAAAATTAGCTATTTAATAGGGGTGTTACTTTCGGCGTAGCTGAAATGACGAGCCATTAATTTTTAACGAGTGTTAACTACCCACACCGCTAGTTAGTGGGGGTAGGGAGAGTAGCCTGCTACCGCTCCCTCTCACACACCTGTGATTGAGCTCACTTTGCTTGGAGGTAGGACTTCAAAGGGGATAGGGCTGGCGGGTAAGTTTGCTTAAATGGCTAAGGTTTGTATAGTTAGGAAAAATACAAATTATCTACGAATTTATCATTTGCTACGTAACTGGAATACAAACCACTATTTAATAGGGGTGACTCACCCATTAGGAAGGGTGGACGTCCCAGCCAATCTGGCTTTTGGCTTTTACACGGGGGCTCCTTATTTGAGTGTATCAGTACTCAAGAAATAAGGAGTCTCTGCGCCTCGCAAAACCTTGCTATGCAAGGTTCGCGGCCTACGCAAGCTGTGTTGAGGTATGTAGAAGTGTGACTGTCCTGGTAAAGTTATTCAGAGTTCTTTAGAAGGAAAAACTGTGCACTAGGGCATTCCCAATACCACTTCGTCAGGGTATGGGGACGCAGCAGTATTAATCTTAATACTAGGTACACAAGGGAGCATGGTTTACCTGCAGTGATTTGAGGTCAGCTATGCAGAGAACCCAGGATGCTGCTTTCCCCAAGAGGGAGGAGAATGAAGTGAAGAATAAGGGCCAGTAAAACCTTTCCATTCACGCAGACTAAAACCGGGTAACAATGCCCTCAACCTTCTGCTACTTGTCCAATAAGGAGCTTGAGGTTTTAAACCAGCTGTTGTGCAGCCACCACAAGATTGATAGAGAACGTATTGAGTCTCCTGTGGGTTGCGTCTTGCAGGTAGTGGGATGTGAACGTGGTCTGACGCTTCCACACCCCAGCTTGAAGAACCTGCGCAACAAAATAGTTTCTCTTGAATGCCAGGGACGTAGCTACGCCCATGACATCATGAGCTCTGGGGTAACGTGACGGAAGAGGGTCTGGTTTCAGTGCATGGTCTAAGCCCCTTCAAATCCACGCTGAGATGGTATTCTTGGTGACCCTCCTCTTGGTCCTTCCTGAGCTGACGAATAGTGCAGGCACACGAGGACGGGCTGCGGCTGTTCTCTTAAGATACAGCCTCAAACTCCTCACTGGGCATGCATAGTAAGAGATGGTCTGGGTCATCTGTTACAGTACGGAGACTGGAAATCTGGAAGGAGTTGAATCGTGGATCTGCTACTCCCGGGTTCTGAGTCTTAGCAATAAACTTAGGGACAAAGCTGAATGTTACCTCTCCCCATCCCCGTGAATGGGCGATGTCGTATGAGAGACCATGAAGTTCACTGACTCGCTTGGCCGAAGCCAAAGCTAGCAGGAACACCGTCTTCCAAGACAGGTGGCGATTGGTTGCCTGGCGTAATGGTTCATAGGGAGATCTCTTAAGAGACCTGAGAACTTGAACCATGCTCCATGGGGGAGGTCTCACTTCTGACTGGGGGTAGGTAAGATTCATAACTCCGTATGAGTAAAGAAAGTTCTAGAGATGAAGAAATGTCCATTCCTTTCAGTCTGAAGGCGAGGCTTAAGGCTGAGGGATAGCCTTTCACTGCCGAGACTGATAGGCGCATTTCTTCACGCAAATATACGAGGAACTCCGCTATTGCTGGAATAGAAGACTTTCCACTTTGCTTGGTAGACTACTGCTGATGACTTACGCAGGTATCCAGACATCCTAATGCGAAAATCCTCTCTGAGAGAGGAGATGCTGGATAGTCTCCAGGCGTGAAGTTGCAGCAAAGCTATGGCTTTGTGGAATATGTTGGCATGTGGTTGTTTGAGTAGATTGTGTCGTGGAGGGAGTTCTCTTGGGGGCTCCGTTAGGAGTTGCAGAAGGTCCGGAAACCATTCTGCATGATGCCATGGCGGAGCTATGAGGGTCATTGAAAGATTGACCGATGTTCTGGTCTTGTTGAGTACCCTCCTCATCAGATAAAATGGGGGAAAGGCGTGAAAGTCAATGTTGTCCCACCGTTGTTGGAAAGCATCTTGCCAGAGAGCCTTGGGGTCTGGGACTGGGGAACAATACAGCGGGAGCCTGAAGTTCAGGGCCGTTGTGAAGAGGTTCACAGTCGGAGAACCCCACAAAGTCAGAACTTTGCTGGCTACTAGATGATCCAGACCACTTGGTACTCACTATCTGAGATGCTCTGCTCAGGTTGTTGGCGACACATTCCTTTGGGCCGGAATGAAGAGTGCCGATAGTGGTATCGAGTGGATTTCGGACCATCTCAGCATCTCTACTGCTAGATGAGATAGCTGATGTGAAAAAGTACCTCCTTGCTTGTTGATGTAAGCCACTACTGTGGTGTTGTCGCTCATCACCAACACTGAGTGGCCTGCCAGGAACTGTTGGAATTGTTAAAGGGCCAGAAAAACGGCCTTCTTCTCTAGGAGATTTATGTGGAGGTACTTTTCTTACACTGACCAGAGGCCTGAGGTTGTGTGGTCCAGCACGTGGGCCCCCCCACCCTTTTCTTTGAAGCATCTGAGAACAGCAATAAATCCGGGGGGAGGACGAGAAGGTCCACTCCCTTTCGTAGATTCTCGTCTGTCACCCACTACTGGAGGTCTTTCAGTTCCGCTGATCCCATGGGGATCCGGATGTCTGGGGAGTCGTGAGATTGATTCCCCCCGGGACTTCAGTTGCCACTGGAGGGATCTCATCCTGAGGCGAGCATTGGGAACTAGACGGGCCAGCGATAAAAGGCGACCGAGGAGACGTAACCCCGATTGGGCTGGAAGTTCTTCTCGTCTGAGAAAAGGTCTTGCGACCTTTCTCAGGCTTTTTATCCTGTCGTCTGATGGGAAGGCTTTGTGGAGATTGGTGTCTATGATCATGCCTAAGTATACCATTCTCTGTGTAGGAAGCAGAGAAGACTTCTCGAGATTTACCATGATCCCCAGATCCTGGCAAAGTCTCAGAAGTTTGTCTCAGTGTTGAAGAAGGGTTGACATCCAATCTGCTAGGATTATACCAGTCTCTGTGTAGGAAGCAGAGAAGACTTCTCGAGATTTACCATGACCCCCAGATCCTGACAAAGTCTCAGAAGTTTGTCTCGGTGTTGAAGAAGGGTTGACATCGAATCTGTTAGGATTAGCCAATCGTCCAGATAACAGAGGAGACGGATGCCAATCCTGTGTGCCTAAGATGACACTAGGGCAAACACTCTGGTGAAAACTTGGAGTGCTGTGGAAAGACCGAAGCACAGCACCTTGAACTGGTACTTTCTATTGTCTAGGCTGAATCTTAAGTACTTCCTTGAAGACGGATGGACTGGGATCTGGAAGTACGCGTCCTTTACGTCCAGTGTACACATGAAGTCTTGAGGTCTTACTGCTAGTCTGACCGTGTCTGCTGTGTCCATGCTGAACAGAGTTTGTTTGACAAACTTGTTCAGGGCTGAGAGGTCGATGACTGGTCTCCAGCCTCCAGACGCCTTTCTTACGAGAAAGAGTCGACGGCAGAAGCCTGGGGACCCATCGAGGACCTCTTAGAGAGCGGCCTTCTTCAACAGGGTCTGGACTTCTGCCTGAAGGGCTTGCCCCCTTGATGATCCCATGGCAAGGGAGTCTAATGACACTGGATTCCTAGTCAGGGGAGGTAGAGATGTTATGAACGAGACGTGATATCCTAGACGGATCATGGAGATTGTCCAGGAATCGGCCCCCGAGTTGCTTCCACCTGTCTGAGCAACTTTGTAGGCATCCCCCTTCTGGTGGAAACGCATGGGGAGTGCCTATCCTAGCGTTTGCGGCCTCGGCTGCTACTTGTAGGATTCTTTCCTCCCCTGGGGGACTTTTTGCCTTTCCTGCGGCCTCGGCTGCTACTTCTAGGATTCTTTCCTCCCCTGGGGGACTTTTTGCCTTTCCTGTCCTTGACAGGAAAGGGCTTAGACAGCCCTGTCTTCGCTGCTTTTTTCGTCGTTGTCGCAGTGTTGGTTGGACGGGACTGCTGGGGTGCTGGAGGTTTATAGGGTTTAGTTGTTAAAGCCCTATGGAGAAGGGAGTCACGATGTGACTTCCTCCACCTCTCAGCAGCAAGTTCCATGTCCTTAGGCTCAAACAGATGGGCCCCCTCTAGGGAGGAATGTCTGAGTCTATTTACCTCGACGCTTGGGACCTGTTGGTGGAACCTCTCAGACACTGCATCTCGATGTTTCAAGATAATGTTTGCCCACAAGCTCGAGACTTGGTGGGCAAGAAACTCGATCGTGCGAGTGCCTGAGAGTAAGAAGGTCTTCATTGCTTTCCTGGTAAGCTCCTTGGAAAAATCCTCGGCTTGTATCAGAATACCTAAGGTCCCTAACCAGATGTCCAGCAATGAACTAGCTTGCATCGCAGACTTTATGACCTTTTCCTGGTTAAGGATCTCGGTTGCCGAGAACGAGACCTGCCGGCTGAAGAGTCTCTCAAGAGGGACTCCCCTGGTTAGCTCTTCCAGAGAGTGGTGAAGAGGAAGAATTGAACTGGGTTCCTCCAGGATCTCAAAGTGCCTCCTTTGCTGTACGTGAGGAGGTGGGAGGAGCTTGTCCGTAGTACCGACACGGTTGGAGGAGGCAAACTCGGAGAGCTGTTGGGAGATCTTGTCCCTGGTACTCTTCAACCCTTGAGACCAGGGCAGGGATGCATTAGTCTTTGAGGGTTTCTGAGCACCAAAGACGGAAGTGACCTCATCAGAAACTCCTCTTTTCCTCTTCAAAGGGGTAGAGGAAGCCATGGTTTTGTGTCTTAAGTCCAGAGCTATAGGTTGCTCTGATGAGCGGTCAGACAGGACTGGCTTGAAAGCTTGTGTTACAGCTCTGACTAAGGCACTGAACCAAGGCTACTGACTGACGGATGCACTGTCAGACAAATCCCCTGAAGGGTAAGGGACCCCTCTGCTTGGCGTTTGTTTCCCTTCTCCCTCAGTGCGCACTGGAATACGTTGGCGGGGAGGGGAATGAGGTGATGGCGACCTTGCCGGGTGTAGATCCTGCGCCTGTGCCTGTTGGTGTGAGTGCTCGCACGTGGGAGAATATTGGCGCTTGCGCAAGGGAGAATATTGGCGCTTGCGTGCGGGAGAATATTGGCGAGCGAGCACCTAGGAGAATATTGGCGCGCGTACGGGCGCGCAGGAGAATCTTGGTGCGCAGGAGAATCTTGGCGTGCATGCGGGCGCGCAGGAAAATCTTGGCGCGCGCTTGAGCACGCAGGAAAGTATTGGCGCGCGTGCATAGGTAAGAGTTGGTGCGCGGGCAAATGGTGGCACTCGCGCGTGTCTCTGTGCGTGCGAGCGGGAGATATTTGGCGCGCAGGTAATCCCAAATGTTCAGGAGAGCGCTGGCGCGACAGTGAGAGTTGGCACATAGGTGAGGGCTGCAATGTGATTGCTGTCTCACCTATAGTCTTGTGCGCCGGAGAATGATGGAGCACAAGCATTCGTTGGCGCGCGGCCGATGAATGGTACACAGACTGGTGCTCAGAAGAGCGCTGGCGCATAGGAGAATGTTGGCGTGCAGAAGAGTGCTGGCGCGTAGGAGAGTAAGGGCGCGCAGGAGAGTGCTGGCGCGTAGGAGAGTAAGGGCGCGCAGTAGAGTGCTGACACGTAGGCGAGCATTGGCGTGGAGGTAGGTGCTGGCGCGTAGGAGATCGTGGGCGCAGGGCGCGTAGACGCAGGAGGGCGCTGGCGCGCAGGAGATCGTGGGTACTCAGGAGAGCGCAAGCGCACTGTGGTACGCTGGCGCGTGGGCAACCCTGGGCGTGTTCGCGCAGTAGAGAGCGAGCGCACTGTGGTGCGCTGGCGCGTGGGCGACCCTGGGCGTGTGCGTGCAGGGTGAGCAGATGAACGTGGGCGTGTGGGTGCGTGGCGCACAGGAGAGCCCTGACGTGCAGGTGAACGTTGGCGCGCAAGCGCATGAGACTGCTGCCTTTTGTGAGGGCGAGCAGGTGAAGGGGCGCGCCGAAGCGCTGTAGAGTGACGAGCCGCTGGTGAGCGCTGAAGGTCTGACATATGGCAAGCTGCAGGGTGATGGTGCGCAGCTGCGCACTTTGGTAGAGCTACAGTAATCTCTACCGGTGACAGGAATGGTGATGGTAGGTCGGCAGGTCTGGAGGATGGATGGTCGGCGTGCACTTTGTAAGGGCGACCATCCACCGCGAACAATCGGCAGAGAGGTCCAGGACAGAAGTCACAAGACTGGTTGCAGGTGCTGTGATAGTTGATGTATGAAGGTCTGAATGCAGCAGAGGCTCCTCTGCAGGGGACTGCAGTGACGATGATGAACCAAAGAGGCGCCTCTTCACCGCTGGTGAAGGGAGACCTCTAAGGCGCAGAGGAAGGCGAGCCTTCCGACGGATGCGCCCTTGAGTGGCTGTTGGATCAGCAAGCTGACCGTGCGCCGCAGCAGTCCTCCGAAGAGGAGTCTCTATAAGTGAACTCCCCCAAGGGGGAGAAACACTTGCAGGTGAGACAGGCGTTGAACTTAGTTTCCCCCTCGGAGGATGATCAGGAACGGCTGAAACTAAGTCGGCAGCAACCGCTGTAGAGTCTGGAGTGGCAGAGGAGATGGATGAAAACGCATGAGACACCTTTGACACAACAACGTGGACAAGGGCCAGGGGATCTACCTCTGACAGCGACGATGACTGCTTAGCAGAAGCACCTATGCGGATGAACTGCAGCAGGGCTTCCTTGGAGGGCAGACCCGTAAGCCCCAAGGAAGACCATATCTGTAAGAGGGGAGTTAGTGACAAGGCCTCACCCGGGGGGAGAGGTGGGGCTGCTTTGCTAGGGAAAGCAACATCATCTCTCGAGACCCGGGGTTGGCCGATAATAACTTGGTCTACGTTACTACTTGACGGTCTCTCGTAAGAGACCAAATGAGTAGGAGCTTCGAAGGAGGGTCGGGAGACGGAAGAAGAGCCCTTGGGTTTTTCTTCCTTCAAAGAAACCTTTGAAGGAGAAATATCCCACTTGGACTTCTTCTTCCGCAGTCGCGCAAACCTCTCCCACTGGGAGAAAGACCACTTCCTACACTCAATGCACTTATTAAAACTATCACACCGTTGACCTCTGCAGGCAGGACAAAGGGTGTGAGAATCAGTCTCTACCGCCGACATATAAGTCCCACAAGGGCAGCCGGAGAGTCCAGGGCAAGTGCGCATGGTTGCAGAAGTCAACTTCACACACACACACACTAAGAGAAAAAGAAAAAACAAAAGTCGTTAATGGCTGCCAATATTCGGCGAGGATGAAGAGCGGCAACGTCCTTTCACCATCCGAGCCAAACAAAGTGAGCTCAATCACAGGTGTGTAAGGGGGAGGGGTAGCAAGCTACCCTCCCTACCCCTGCTAACTAGCAGTGTGGGTAGTTAAGCCTCGTTAAAAATTAATCACTTGTTATTTCAGCTACGCCAAAAGTAATACGCTTATTAAATAGCGTGGTTTGTATTCCAGTTACGGAACAAATGACATTTTTTTTAAGTGTGCATATCTCTCACAATAGGTTTTTCCCACTCTCTCCTCACTCCCCTAAACCATCCATCCTTAACACAGGCCCACACCATCTGAGTCGTGAAACTCTTATCACCTCTGTAATTTTACTACGCCTGCCATTCTTCTTATTTCATCATTTTCCAATCTTTCAAGCAGTGATATTCCCGTAGATCCACCACATCATTCTCATCTATGTCTAACCTTTGTTTCCTCTTTTTGTCTTAGAGCCAACGTTACCGATCGCTAAATTAACACTGGTCTTATTACTGTGATACAGAACTTGACTTTTAGCTTGATTGGCATTTTCATATTACAGACCAGTCCTGCTACCTACCTCTACATACCCCAGGCTGCTTTTATCCTATTCTCAACTTCAGCTTTACATCCTTTCTCTTGACTTACAGTAGATGCCAAGTATTTAAATTGCTCCACCTGTTTTATAACCAAGCTTTTACTTTCATGTATGGCTATCCTGTCCCTACCTTCCTTAACGCTCACCACAGCTTCAGTCTTATCCACATTTACTGTCAAGCCACCCCTCCCTGTACGTCTTTCTCACTTTCAGCGGTAATCACTAAATCATCTGCATACAGCAACTTCCACAACTCTTAATTTTTTATTTCTTCACTTAATATAACAAGAACAAATAAAAATGGGCTTAATGCTAACTCCTCGTGTAATCCCCAACAGATGTTATTACTTTTGTTCTTATTTTTTATATATCCTCTCAGACATTCTAACCAACTTCTCCAGGACTTTCCTCTTCCTCAAGCACCAAACCATCACTTCTCTTGGTATTATATTATAAGCCTTCTATAGATCTACACATGCACAAAAGAGCTACTGGTTTCCCTCTAGCCTCTTTTCTTGTGGCTGCCTTACTATAAAGATGCCATCCACAGTCCCTTTCCCCCTCATAAATACATACTACAGCTCCCTGATCTTTAAAATCTCTCTCAATCTCTCATCTAGTACCCTCGCCAAAACTTTCAAACCAAGCTCTGTTAGTTTAATTCCCCCGAAGTTACCAAGTTACATGGCACCACCTTTCCGCTTAAATATAGATACCATTAGACTCTCCTCCCAGTCATTAGGCCTTATTTCCTCTTCCCATATTGTTCTTAATAAATCCAGCATCCATCTTCCCCATCTGTAGCTAGTATCTTGACCATTCAATTTGAAACTGGCGGACCTGATGCTTTACCATTTTTCATTTTACCCAATGCCCGCTTTACTTCTGTATTCTGTATCTCCTTCACTGGCCCCTACACCCTTGTAGTTCTCCTAGCTCCTCTCTCATATTTTCAATATTCACTAGATGTTCAAAATATTCTCTTCATCTCCTCTTAATGTTTTCATTCCTATGCAATATAATTCTATCTCTATCACTGATGACTTCCAGTTGCCCCAAATCCTTTCTTTGTCTTTTCTTCAGGTTTGAAATCTTATAGATATTCTTTTCTCCTTTACTAGTTCCTAGCCGATCTTCCAATAGTTACACCTACTTTCCTCATAGATTCTTTTTTTTTTTTTTCTACCGCTCCGCTGCTCCCTGTGCATATCTCTCTTTTCAGTCCTCAAATGCCTTCGATTTTCTTTTAACTGACTCTTGCACCTCTGTCCCACCACCACCCTTCTTTCGACGAATCATATTTGCTGGTTCTTCCCACTAATTCCTTTGTTTCTACTACTCATATTTCTTCCATACACACCCAGATATTTTCTACTCTGTTACCAATCGTCTCTCTCTTACAATCCACCTAATTGCTCACACTTTTCTGCATTAAGATCCCAAACCTTTTATATATATATATATATATATATATATATATATATATATATATATATATATATATATATATATATATACAGAGAGAGAGAGAGAGAGAGAGAGAGAGAGAGAGAGAGAGAGAGAGAGAGAGAGATTTTCCCCCGCACAATAAAAACAAGTTTGTTCTTACCGCACATCCCAGCATAGCGAACTTCGATCTGCTTCTTAACAGCACAGGCAGCCCTGGACAGCTCGCACTGGCTCTGATAATCGGAGCCATCAGACCCACATACTGGCCCGTGCTCGTCATTTTGCGGGCAATGGGATCGACAGTGGCATTTGGGCTCTCCTGAGCTGCTCACTATACACACCTCTCCCATCCGGCACTGCAGGTCGGCGCACGGTTCCGTGGGTATTTCTGTTGAGGAATGCATTTGAGTTAGTTCTTTATTTGGTTCTTACAGGCACTATAATAATAATAATAATAATATTAATAATAATAATAATAATAATAATAATAATATGAAAATAATAATAATAATAATAATAATAATATGAAAATAATAATAATAATAATAATAATAATAAAAATAATAATAATAATGATATTGATGAAAATAGTATTAATGATAATGATTATAATAATAATAATAAAAATTATAAAAATAATAACAATAATAATAATAATAATAATAATAATAATAATAATAATAATAATATGTCCTTGTTCGGTTCTTACAGGCACTGTAATAACCACAACAACAACAACAACAACAACAACAACAATAACAATAATAATAATAATAATAAGAAGAAGAATAATTATAAAAATAATGATAAAAATAATTATGATAAAAATGATAATGATAATTATAATAATAATAATAATAATAATAATAATAATAATAATAATAATAATAGAAATAGTAATGCTAGTAAAAATAATAATAATACTAACAACAATAATAACAATAAT
>NC_090742.1:27526117-27533617 GCF_036898095.1 Palaemon carinicauda
AAAGGATAATTATGATGATGATGATGAGAATGATAAGGATGATGATGGAAGGGAGGAGGAACCGGACGAAGGGGGAAATATACACGGATTTCGCATCTGCTTTGGAAATTAGGGTTATGATGGCTCAGACGGTTTGTGAGGCAATGGTAATTACTGTTCATACAGTAGCTTCCTCTTTCGTCTCTCTGAAAGCCATTGTGGCACAGATAAATGAATATAATTTAATCATTCATTCTGAGAGGAACGACTGATGGTCTCCGTTGTTCTCGTTTGGTTTTAGAAGGTATTAGTTCAGTGAAGTGGTCTGATAATTACAGTGCCGATTTCAAATAACTTCATAAAAAATACCCAGAAGGAATTATCTTTGGTAATAGACAAATGCCACAAAGTTCCCGAAATGGTGATGTTTCGATCATTCAGGCTCCAGTTTATTGAGAAAGCAGCAAAGTTATAATGAAGCCTAAAAGCTAACGTAAATAGTATGTAAGAATATTAAATTTTTTTAGAGGGGATACTTTTGATATTGAGACTGCTGTAACAAAATCTGAATATTTATAGAGTAAGTAACCTTACAGTTTAGAATGCCTAGTGTATTAGAATAGTATTTAATGCGAATCTCAAATTTAAAGATCTCAGAATCTTAAACAATGAAATGCAGAGCAGCAGCACCAAATATTTTCATGTTGAACAGGCTGACATAAGTCTTTTTATAGTTATATATGAATTATCTGTTTTAATGTTGTTAATGTTTTTTTAAATATTTCATTTAAATTTTTCATTACTTCTCATATCATTTATTTATTTCTTGTTTCCTTTCTTCACTGGGCTATTTTTCTCTGTTGGAGCCCTTGGGCTTATAGCATCATGCTTTTCACACTAGGGTTGTAGCTTGGCTAATAATGATAATAATAATGATAATATCGTGGTAGGAGACCCTCTTTTAGGCAGGTTGAGTTAAAAGTAATGGCTGCATCTCTACCTGAAGAAGAGGAAGGACTTATCCTCGAAACGCGTCGTAGTTTTTACTATTTTGTACCAAAAGTTTTACTTCTATTTTGAGAATATACTTGAAAAGTCTTCCCGATTTTGTCATTCACCCGACTGATGAATTTTTTTTTCAAGTCTGCTGGCTGATTGCAGCGCTCTAGAGAAGAGAATTATCCGGAAAATAGAAAAATTGGATAAGAAAATAAACTCTGCCGATGCAGCCATTACTTTTAACTCAATAATGATAATAATAATAATAATAATAATAATAAGGTAATTGTAAAATGGCCAATATTGCCGATACTTGTAACATAACAAGTACCTTAATGTTAACAGACCCTTCTCCCAATAATTAATTAATTCTCTGCCCACTTTTTCAGGATCTTCTCACTTTCTTAATATTTGGTCTTTTATCAATGTATACCGTAATTTATCTCCACAAAATCACAAAGTCCGGACGTAATTTTTACTTTCCATTAAGACCCTTGATGATGATTCGCTAAACCTTCACTGGTCCAGCGTTTCATCCAGTTCTTGCCTTTGGAATTCCTTTTCTTTCCCGGTATTTCTCAACTCAAAAACTTATCTCCTTTTTAAAAATTTGAGTTGATATTCCCTCTGTAAACTTCCTTATAGAGGGTACCTGTGCCATTCTTCTCATTTAGTACTTACAGGTTAATCAAATTCATTTCGACATAAAAGTATTTCATTGTTTTTATGATTCGGAGAAATAAAAACTTAAAGAACTTTCTTTTGATCGCTACTAACTCGTTTTGGGGAAGAAACCTTTCTTGTATCTCTACATTTTGTATTCTAAATCTAGAATTTCTTTTTTGGCATAAAAATATTCAAAAACAATTTATGTCCCTATTTAGTAAAACTTTTTTTTTTTTCTAACTGATTCGGATGTTCCATTGTTTTTCGACAGCCTGTCAGTTTTTAAATTCTGCAGGTTTCTACATAAAACATTTTGTAACTGAATTTATAAACCGCCGAAAATTGGAGGTAATTTCCGCAATCATTGTACAGATATTATTTTGACCTTTTCAAATTCAATTTGTGGGGCTTCAAACAATTGAAATAAAAAGCCTTATGTCAAACATTTCATGTAAATTGCCACAAAGTCATTAAAGCTCTTCTCCCCGATATTCTAATAATTAACAAACTTGCGAAAAAAAAGTGTAACTAATATTGATTCGACTGGAAAGTTGAGAAAACCAGGTACTCATTTTTTTTTATCACAATGACTTTTTTGTTTTTGAATATGCAGAATCTACTTTCATTTATTTCAAAATTCAAAGACCGACGGGATGAACCGTTTGATATCTTATTCTGGCTCACTACCGGTAGAATATATATATATATATATATATATATATATATATATATATATATATATATATATATATATATATATATATACCGGATGCAAAATCATCGGAATTAAATGCCTCTTAAAAGTACGATGCCTGTTAGAGAAGGGAAAACCGAATAGATAATAGAAACCATAAGCCATTGGGATGTTTACATGATACGTTACACTTGCAATGCCTTTTCAAAAGCGCTGAAAGACCAATAGCAACAACTTGAACAATCCGCCAATGGACTCGTCTCACCTAACTGTTTACCCCAAACAACCTTTGACATTTCTTGCCCTTCCACTGACCCTGCACACCTGGCTCAAGCGTCCATGGGGAGCCTCACGGGTATAAGCCTGGGTATAACTACAGGCTCAGAGGTAAGGTTAACATTTTATATCTATTTTCTACCCACCAACATAATATCATTTTATGCTAGCGGTATGCCTGCGAAAAATTTCCATATTATTATTAATGCTTGTGTATGTATAAATATAAATTACCTGCATGACAATTCATCTTCATATTAATATAATTTTTAGTTAACTTTTAAATCAAAAGGATTCTAGACAGGTCGTCATCTAAATTACGGTCTATTTGTCCGTGTTAGTTTCTCCAGTTATCTCTTCACCGATTGTTTGGAGATTAGGTTGTTAAAAAATATCAAGCAATGGTAATCTCTAAAAATTCTATACAGTAATAGCAACAATAATCTCCAGCTATTACTAATCATCGTAATCTTCACAAAGTAACCAGCAACAGACATGTCCTAAATTAACAAAGGATAGTGATGTAGTTGCAATTCTTAACCACAATAATGTGCGAACACAAGGAACAATAACAACCAAATAAAACTATAGTGATGATATCTCCATTTATAACCCCTACTGAGCTGCACAGCCTGGGGCACTAGCGTATGAAACTTATATCGTAATCTGTATTCAAAACCGCTCCACCCATATGTATAAACAACCCCTGAAATGTGGCAATCATATGCGTAGTCCATATTGCAAAACTTATGCAGGCAAGAATTTATATCGACGTTGGTATAACTACTCGACACAGGTTTCATTAGATGAGGATCTTGATTGAAAGTAGTATTTAACACTATTTTATAAATGGTGTTAATGCTTATTAGGTTATAAATCAAGAACCACCTTCTCATTACGTATTTGAAATACCATGCCCTACCTCTCCCAATATTGCACGCCTCGATATGAGTTCACCTCCATCTCCCACCCACCACGTAAGCAAGTGGTGGTCACATTTAAGTCTTCGCCCCACAGATCCGAGATGGTGTACGAATAAGAATGTTGGATTGTTAGGTCTTGTAAGAATCGATTAAAATGTAAGAAAATCAATAAGTATGAAGTTGAAACAGTTTTTTGTTGCATGTTTTCCTTGATTTCATTATCCCATTGCTCAGAGCAATCAAGCTATTTTTTTTTTTTTTTTTGGAAAAGGAAAGAATCTGATCCCTACAGGCGTAAAAATAAATTGGGTAGTAGGTTGGCCAAGGCACCAGCCACCCAGTGATATACTACCGCTAGAGAGTTATGGGGTATTTTGACTGGCCAGACAGTACTACATTAGATACTTCTCTCTGGTTACGGTTCTTTTTATCTTTGCCTACACAAACACCGAATAGTCTGGCCTATGCTTTACACATTTTCCTCTGTCCTCATACATCTGACAACACTGAGATTACCAAACAATTCTTCTTCTCCCAAGGGGTTAACTACTGCACTGTAATTATTCAGTGGCTTCTTTCCTCTTGGTCAGGGCAGAAGAGATTCTTCAGCTATGGTAAGCAGCTCTTCTAGGAGAAGGACACTCCAAAATCAAACCATTGTTCTCTAGCCTTGGGTAGTGCCATAGCCTCTGTACCATGGCCTTCCACTGCCTTGGGTTAGAGCTCTTTTGCTGGAGGATACACTCGGGCACACAATTCTATCTCATTTCTCTTCCTCTTGTTTTGTTAAAGTTTTTACAGTTTACATATGAAAGATTTATTTTAATGATGTTACAGTTCTTAAAATGTTATATTTATTTCCTCATTTCCTTTCCTTACTAAACTATTTTCCCTGTTGGAGCCCATGGACTTATAGCATCCTGCTTTTCCAACTAGGGTTGTAGCTTAGCAAGTAATAATAATAATAATAATAATAATAATAATAATAATAATAATAATAATAAATAATAACAATAATAATAATAACAATAACAATAATAATAATAATAATAATAATAATAATAATTCACAATTTACATAATTCACGCTCCAGAAATAAGGGGAAATTGGAATGCCACAATACTTAAATTACCGACGCAACTAAATAAATCCACAATTTTAAAAAGCATTCCACTATAAACTATCGCTGAATGAACACTTATGCCAAAATCACCTTATGGAAAATGAATCCACCAGAAATGGGTATAACATCGTATTCCTGAACAGAAAAGCAACTCAAAGCGGCTTACATGAAATTGGGAAGTTTTTATCGAAAGGAATAATAATAATAATAAAAAGAGAAGGTCCTCCTCCCTTGATATGTTACTGAAAATGGTTTATTTTAAAGAGTGGAGTTATTCGAACAATCCCAGCCAAAGCTCCTGTCGTGCATTGATTTAACGTTAGTGTGAACGTGTAATAAATAAAGAACAAAATTAAAACAAGGCTTACGAGGGTTAAAGCGATTATCGAATGAAAGGTTTAAAGGACGAAGAGAGATTATTGGAGTAATGGTTCAGCGCAACCACACTTTAATGATAAAACATCAGTTCCCGTAAAAAAAGATAACTATTGCATAAAAGAATGACGTATTCATTCGAAACAGCCTGATCACAGATAAGTCCGATACAAAAGATATAAACTGCTAAAATCAGTTTTCAGCTGATGGACCATAATAGGGTCCATAAAATGAGATTCATAAAGCAGGGTATAAAGTAGCGAGAGTGGAAACCCTAAAGACTGGATGTTCCACACAAAGACCATTTTTTAAAATAACAAATGCAAAGTGATAATATCTTTGCTGCAAGACTAAAAATACTCACGGGATTTACATTCATTATAAGTAAGAGAGTTACGACAACAATCATAAGTCTGTGACTTTTATATCTTATGAAGTACGTTTCATAAATATTCAGTACCTCTTAATGTCTTCCCTGGTATAATTATAACTAGTTCTTCTATTCTCTAGCGTTCGAGATAATTCTTTTTAAGAACCTGTTGAGTATTCCATAGCAAGTTACCCATAATACTACATCTGTTAGTATTTTCAGCCTTAGTTTTCGCACAGAAACGTAAAAATTCAAGTTCAGAGTAACAGAGATTTAGTAGACAAAATATGCAAATGAAAATTCTAACACTCCAAAAAGATGAAAACAATTCACCTATTGAAGAGATCTTGTAACGAAACGGAAATCTTACAGCACTGTTCAAAGACAGAGTTATAGGTAATTGGGAAGCAAGGATAGTTAATTGAACACTTTCATCATCATTATCTCCTACGCCTATTGACGTAAAGGGCCTCGGTTAGATTTCGCCAGTCGCTTTTACCTTGAGATTTTAAATCAATACTTCTCCATTCATCTTCTCCTACTTCACGCTTCATTGTCCTCAGTCATGTAGATATGGCTCTTCCAACTCTTCTAGTGCCCTGTGGAGCCTAGTCGAAAGTTTGGTGAACTAATCTCTCTTGGGGAGTGCGAAGAGTATGCCCAAACCATTTCCATCTGCACTTCACCATAATCTCATCCACATATGTTACTCGAGTACTCAGTCTTACAGTTTCATTTCTAATACTGTCCAGCCATTTAACTCCCAATATTCTTCTGGGGGCTTTGTTCTCAAATCTACAAAATCTGTTGGATATTGTTTCATGTTCATACCCCGATTCATGTCCATACAGTAACACCGATCTCACTAAACTAATATATAGCCTGGTTTTTATATGTAATTTCAGGAGATTTGATTTCCAAATTTTATTTAATCAAGCCATTGCCTGATTTGCTTTTTTCAATCTTTCATTAAACTCCAATTCTAAAGACCCTGTATTAAAGATCATAAATTAGTTCCTAAATATTCAAATGATACCTCCTCATTAATCCGTTCTCCTTCCAATGATATTTCATCTTCCATTGCATATTCCATTCTCATCATCTCTGTCTTTCTTCTATTTATCTTAAGCCCAGCCTCATGTGATATTTCATGCATTCTGGTAAGCAAGCTTTGCAAATTCTGTGGTGTTCTAATAAGGACAGCGTTATCAGCATACTCTAGGTCAGCTAATTTCCTGTTACCAAGTCCAATCCATCTCCAGTATCTTCAACTGTTCTATGCATTACAAAATCCATGAGGAGGATAAACAACACATGTAACAACCCATTCCCTTGGAGTACTCCACTGTTCACTGGAAATTTATTTGATAGGATGACACTAACATTAACTTTGCAATTGCTTTGCTCATGAACAAACTTTATCAAATTTACACATTCAAGAGGAACTCCATAATAACGCATTTTCATAATCTACAAATGCCATTAAAAGAGGATTTCTATATTCTACACATTATTGTACAAACTATCTTAAAATGAAAATTTGGTCAGTACAACTTCTACCTTTTCTAAATCCTGCTAGTTCATCTCAAAGCTTTTCATCAATCTTTCTTTCTTTATCTTCAGAATGAGCATACTATATATTTTCATAACTGACGTGTGATGCCTCTGTAATTATTGCAATCAGTCAGATCATTCTTATTTGCCATTTTTACCATCAGGTTTTGCCTCTTCATACCACATTTTAAGAAATAATCTTGTAAGTATTTTGAGAGTCACTTCATTTTTGGCCAATATCATCTCAGCAGTTATTCCATCGTATCCAGGGCTTTCCATCTCTGGGGTTTTCTAGAGATAGCTTCGACTTAGCACACACATTCATGGGTAATTCAAGGTCTTCATTAGCTTCAGGTATATCAATCAAATTATTCCCTTCATATCTGCTATTCATAACCTCACTAAAGTGTTCCATCCAACGTTGTGTTTCTTCTTTCTGTTGTTATAACAGATCCGTCTCTCTCTTTCATGGGTATATGCTTCTTCTTCTTAGCTCCAGTAGAGATTTCATTACCACGGGAAAAATGCTATAGTAAAGGAT
>NC_090742.1:27543617-27548617 GCF_036898095.1 Palaemon carinicauda
CTCCCTATTATCCTCAACATTCAGCAAACTTTCAAAATATTCCGCCCACCTTTTCCTTGCCTCCTCTCCTTTTAACAACCTTCCATTTCCATCTTTCACAGTCTCTTCAATTCTTGCACCAGCCTTCCTTACTCTCTTCACTTCTTTCCAAAACTTCTTCTTATTCTCTTCATATGACTGACCCAATCCCTGACCCCACCTCAGGTCAGCTGCCCTCTTTGCCTCACGTACCTTGCGCTTTACTTCCACATTTTTCTCTTTATATTTTTCATACTTCTCTATACTATTACTCTGCGCCATTCTTCAAAAGCCCTCTTTTTCTCTTCCACTTTTACCTTCACTCCTTCATTCCACCATTCACTGCCCTTCCTCATGCTGCCTCCAACAACCTTCTTGCCACACACATCACTTGCAATCCCAACAAAATTTTCTTTTACTAACTTCCACTCCTCTAAATTACCAGTTTCTCTTACTCTCACCTCGTCATATGCCATTTTCAACCTTTCCTGATATTTACTTTTTACCCCCGGTTTTATTAGCTCTTCAATTCTCACTACCTCCCTTTTACATCCACCTACTCTATTCCCCCACTCTTTTGCTACAACTAATTTTCCTTCCACCAAAAAATGATCAGACATACCGTTAGCCATACCCCTAAACACGTGCACGTCTTTCAATCTTCCAAACATTCTTTTAGTTATCAACACATAATCCATTAATGCCCTTTCTACTACTCTTCCATTTGCCACTCTTACCCATGTATACTTATTTTTATCTTTCTTTTTAAAGAAGCTAGCACTTATTATTATCTCTTGTTCAACACACATGTCTACCAGTCTCTCACCACTCTCATTTTCACCTGGTACGCCATACTTCCCAATGACACCTTCTACCTCTCCAGCGCCCACTCTAGCATTTAAGTCACCCATAACAACTACATAATTCCTTCTACCCAGTCCTTCTACACACCTAGTTAATTCATTCCAGAACTCATTCCACTCTTCTTCACTTTTCTCACTACCTGGCCCATACGCACTGACAATAATAATAATAATAATAATAATAATAATAATAATAATAATAATAATAATAATAATGATAATAATAATAATAATAATAATAATAATAATAATAATAATAATAATAGTAACATATTTTACTTTCATTGCTCATTACTTCTCATGTAATCTAATCATTTCTTACTTCCTTTCCTCACTGGGATATTTTTCCTGTTGGAGCCGTTGGAATTATAGCCTCCTGCTTTTCCAACCAGGGTTGTAGCTTAGCTAATAATGATAATAATAATAATAATAATAATAATAATAATAATAATAATAATAATAATAATAATAATAATAATAATGTTAAGGTCAATGTTAATGTTAATGTTAATGTTAACATTAACATTAGTTATAGTTATGATTATAATTATAATAATAAAATAATAATAGAATAATAGGAAATATTAAAAAAAATATAAAATAATAATAAAATGGTAAAAATAAAATAATAATAATAATAATAATAATAATAATACTAAATACTAAATAACAATAACAAATAATTGAAATAATAACTATATAATAACAACAATAATAATAATAAAAATAATAATAATAATAATAATATTAATAATAATAATAATAAAGCCAAAGACAAGCAACATTATTCTCAAAATAGTGAAAAGTTATACGATTTATTGTGATGAGGACGGCTAAAAACAAATGGGCAACAACAATAAAAAATCCCAAAATTTAATCTTGAACATAAATGGCGATTACACATTGACAGTAACATCTACCATGAGAGAGAGAGAGAGAGAGAGAGAGAGAGAGAGAGAGAGAGAGAGAGAGAGAGAGAGAGAGAGAGAGAGAGAGAAAACTTGCAAAAGACATCCAATAAAACGCACCATTTTCCTTTCACCTTCAACGCATTCTCACTCCTTCCCTGGCATTTTCAAGACTTGTTCCTGGACCCGGGGGTAATCTCCCGGGTGTGGGGGTGGTGGCGGTGGGAGTAAGCCATTATGTCTTAGATAGCAAGGACCCCATTAATTTCACAGAAAGCAAACGCGTAGCCTCGTAAAGAAGAGAGGTCTCTATTATGTCGGGCGACGGATAGGCTTTCCGCAATATTACGGATAGAACGAGCTCACCGCCAGAACAAGCGACTTTATTTTCCATAGTACGATTTCGAAACAGAACCTCGAAGATGTTTGTGAATTTTCTACATATTTTCCCTCTCGGAGAAAAAGTTACGATTGTATATCTGCGAGATGGGTCTGGCTTGGTATTATAGAGTATGTTGCCAAGAAGGAAGATGGGTATTTATAAATCACAAAGAACGTGGCTTTCCCCCTTAGAAAGAGAAAGTTAAAAATCCACTTTGAAGATGATGTTCACAAAGGACTACCTTTGTTCACCTTAGGAAGATTGCTATCATAGTTAAGTGAAAAGCGCAAAGACGGGGACGTAAGCCAAGTCGAAAAAGAGACTTTTTTTCTATATAGTTCAATTTTACTTATCACTCAACTTTGGAGTGTTTTTTATTTGATTATCGAATATTTCTTAGCTGAAAATGTTATCTATTTATTGCGTTATTTAAAAAAATTACAGATTAAAACTAGCAAAAAGAAGCAAGAATTTAAGAATAACAATATAATTACATATGTAAAACATATATAGATACATATTAAGACCATGACAAAAACTTTGCCTTCGTAAATCATTAAATTTACAGAGTAACTTTTTGTCTGTCAAAAATGACGGTAACTAAAAACTGCATATCATTTATTTTATAAGTTGAACATGGACCCTACCTTTTCTTGTTGAAGATTTCATGACAGTTTAATTACAAGATGAATCAATTAATCACAGTAGAATGTGTTACATGAAACAAATAATTGGATACGTGTATTTTATGCTGTAAGATATATCACGCAATTATCAAAAGGATAGCGAATAAAAAAAACAGGATATAGTCACAAGAACAAACAAAAGGAGAGGGTATTGATCCTGCCATGAAGGAAATATCTATAAATCTTCATGAAATGAAGTAATCGGTCTTAATAGCCCCTAGCAGGAAGGAGAGTCAGTAGGACACTGGAGCAAAATCTTTATATGGATTGGTCTTTATCTTGACCATCATGTGGCAACATATAATGATGATCCGGCTGTTGTTGTTGCAGAATGCTTGGCACTGTAGCTAGACACTGGGTCTTAAAACTATGCAGGCCTTTCAATGTAGGAATAGATCTGAATATTGAAAAATTCCCATATGCACTGATGTGGAACTCCCCAACAGTAACCTCTGTGTCTCTTTTGATATTCTAGAAATTTGTCATTATCATTCTTAAACGAACTCTATATTCTATATTCATTTAAGAAAAAGAACTTCAAAATACTGGGTGGCAACAGGAAGCCACAACAGCAAACACGGATGGTACCCACAGAAGCGATGCCGTCAGATGTCACAGTAGTCAAAGGACTGGCAAAGCCTCTTGACACTGACACACATCAAACGGTCGAACTACATGACAGAATCAGAAAAGAAAGGCAATATCAGATTAAAATTGTTTTTATGCAGAATAACACATTTCTTAAAAAAAAAAGTTTACTTAACAACTTGAAAATATGTTAGGAGGAATTTTGGTATAATGATTGTTTTTCAATTTTAGTCTCTTCAATGCAGCTAATTATACGAGTCTATGACATTTTCAGGTCGGTTTAAGACCAATGCTATATCACGAATGACAACAATAATAATAATACTTAAAGGAAACGCTTGAATGTGTATAAAAACCATGGACATTAATAATGCACTATCTTATATTGTTGTATTAGAATAAATCAGTAGCTTTCATACTTTTTCAAAAGTGCCTCTTCAGCTGACTTTGAATATACAAAATTTATGACTTTGAATTTGTTAACCAATAATAATAATAATAATAATAATAATAATAATAATAATATATAATAATAATAATAATAATAATAATAATAATAATAATAATAATAATAAATTTTTGACCTCCGCCAATTAATATTGCCAACAGTTAACTATAGTACAGTCTACGGACATCGCCTCCCACTCTTCATATGCTGAATATAATGCAAATTGCGGAAAGTGCAATGTTGATCCAGAATCCGGAGGTTGATCCGCATCGTCTTTAAAATTTGGTTTCTTTTGATGTATAATATTTATCCATTGTTGACATTTAGTAAAAATAACATGTGTTAATTTGTTTTGACGTAATCTTTGAAATTGTGAGAAATTTAAATGGATCTAGAATCCGGATCCAATACTGGATCATCTCCAAAAGTTAATGGAGTCGTCCACTGCCTAAGATCTATCTGTGGTGAAAATTTTGTAAATATCCGACGGTTTGTTTTAACGTTATCTTTAAAATGGCAAAAATAATAATAATAATAATAATAATAATAATAATAATAATAATAATAATAATAATGATAATTATAATAACAAAAACAACAACAACAATAATAATAATAATAATAATAATAATAATAATAATAATAATAATAATAATAATAATCAAAAGAGAGGCATTAGAGTTCCTATAAACTATCAAGTCCTGTAATGGAAAAGGATGGAAGATTTAATGCTCATTTGGGTTTCCAGATCTGATAGTAATCAGCCAGATTAGCTTCTTGGGAGACACATCTTGCAGACGCCAGTAACTCTATTGGAACCGTGACCGTTAGAGAGCTTCGGCATTCAGTATGTTATCGCCTGCCGGAGTTTTAACCTCCTTGGCATAAAAGGTATTAACGGCCATCATCAATTCGCTGTGAATAGCGCTCGAGAATGGCGTCGGGTCTGAAAGACGGTTAACGAGCACAGAAGGATAAACGCTTGCTAAGTGGCTGATGACTTTACATGTTGGAGACAAATCTGACGCCGTGGAAAGTGGTTGAATTCACTTTTCTAGCCGTGCGTGAGACATCAGTTTCGAAAAAAGATGATAATAATCGAGTCAA